>NW_028150394.1:2500-18000 GCF_964638095.1 Poromitra crassiceps | reverse complement strand
TGTCCTACACATCTGTCACTCATTTTTAGGTGTGCAAAAATTACATTTTCTTTACTTCTACTTCAGTAAATAATCAGAAAAGTAGCAATGCCAGTACTGAATAGGTACATGCTAGTATTCTTTGCACCACTGCAGGTAACACACATTTATTACTGTATTACTGAGGCTATTTATAAGAGACTGTGTTATGGTCAAGACCTCCCATCTCTGAAACAAGAATTACACCCAGGATTGAGTCCCACCAGCAGGTGTATATCTAGGTCGGAGATGGGGGGGGGGGGGGGGGTCTAAGTGTTTTGTAACTAAGCAGGGAGGCTGCAAGAAGCGCGACTGTCTGCTCTAAGAATACAAATTACACCCAGGTGCTGAAGTAAGCGGGTGCAGACATAGACACCACCAAGAAGACAATTACTCGAGTGACATCACTGCTGACGTCACAACTGCCTGATGACATCACAGCCGAGAAATTGCGTGACATCATTTCCAGCATCACTTCACACACACACACACACACACACACCCTCTTCCTTGTTGCCTCGATCAAGACCCAAATCCAAATCCAAATCCCGGGTGACATCACAGTTGGGCAATTGCAAATGCATTCAACACACACACACACACACACACACACACACACACACACACACACACACACACACACACACACACACACACACACACACACACACACACACTCACACACACACTCACACACACACACACACAGTTGAGTGACATCAGTCGCACGAGAGGAATTCGCCTAGGTGACTTTTCACAACTGCCTAATCCTAACCGCTTCCAGGTGACTACATCTCAGGTGAACTCCAGGTGAACTCTTGTGCTCATACACACAAAGTCACGCATGGAAGCGGGTGCACCGCTTAAAAAATCTTTCTTTTCAAAGAAGGCCGAACAAAATATTTCCATTCCTTTTGAAGATAATATCTTTGAAGGGAATACATTCGTTTGGATGTTTGTTTGGAATCATTCACAGCCAAAGATCTGCCCAGACGGGCCATCTGCAGATGGTTAGTTAATTAGCTTCACTTGACTTCGTCATTCATGGGAACAGGATGGACAGAAGGGAGAAAAGGATGCGTGTGTGTGTGTGCGTGCGTGCGTGCGTGCGTGCGCGCGTGTGTGTGTGTGTGTGTGAGTGAGTGTGTGTGTGTGTGTGTGTGTGTGCGTGTGTGTGTGTGTGCGTGTGCGTGTGAGCGTGTGCGGGGGCGGGGGCGTGCACATGTGCTCAGGATCATGTCATCAGATCCTCTCAATATACCGGATTATTGCATGTAAAGTCCATGACAAATTGGTAACAATCTGTGAAAATGTGCAATTTTTGAGAACAGTTATAAATAACAGTTACTATGTAAACTATAATGCAATACAGTTTGATTGTTGAAATTGTGTGCACACAAGAGTCAGAAAACGTTTGAACATGTTCAGAAGCTATTACTGCAAGGACTCATTTGACCTTTATCATCCAAACAACACAACAGAGTTAAACAAGCCATTGACAATGACATACAAGAAAATTGTGTGTGTGTACTGTACTGTAGGTAGGGGCAAGCAACAAGGATGGCCAATCTGATTTCAAGGACAGCCAGTGACACCCTGGCTCTGCCCACATTCATATTTTCCACTTTCCTGATTTGAATGCCCGTCTCCCTTGCCTTATTTTATTTCAATAATTTGTCTAACAGTCAAGTTGAAGCAAGAAATGTGTATTTTGTTGATGTTGGATTTGTTAACATCTTTGCCATTGTTGGCACCTATCACCACACACGTGTCCTGAGGTTGGTGGGTGTCATTGTTGGCACCTATCACCACACACGTGTCCTGAGGTTGGTGGGTGTTGGTGAGAAACAGTTACTTACCGCTGGGGCGAGAGCAGTGTCAGTCAGAGACAAGCCCTCCAGATCGCTCACCAGGCTGCTGGACAGGAAGTTGTTGACGGGCGTGACTTGAGGAGAGGGAGTGGGGTTGACTGGGAGAGAAGGAGAGAGAGAGGGGAGCGTGAGTCTGTAAACATCAGGACGTTTCAGCAAAGATGCCTTTCTACCATGATGATATTTCCCATGAATGACACCTAGTGTGCGTTAGCAAAAATCTAATTTATTTGCGACACCAACTCCTGTGGGAATCAAGGAAACAGTTCTTGATTCTTCTGTCTTTCTCCTGTTTTTCATTTTCCTGAATGTTGACTACCTCGAAGAAAACGAGGTAGTATACAGCGATAAGTATGACAGTTATATTTATGGACATATTTTGCCTTGAGGGGTCCAGTGCTAAAGGCAATAATGTTGCCTGGACCAATGCTATAAATTATTTCAAAGTCTGTCTCTCACCCTTTCTTTGTGTGTGTGTGTGTGTGTGTGTGTGTGTGTGTGTGTGTGTGTGTGTGTGTGTGTGTGTGTGTGTTGTATATTCTGATTACTTGTCTTATTGTTGGCTTTTTTGTCCTCAAGTTGTTATTTTTGTGTACTTTACCTTCTTTCTTACTGTCTTCATTTACTGTATGTACAGTATGCATGGATACAAACATACACCTTTTTTACATCTACTTATTCTCAATGTAATGATATGCTCCATTACGCAAAGTTAAAATAATAATAATTCGGCGTTCGTGAGGTCACAGTGAGCTTGAACTTTGATTTTTGACCACCAAAATCTAATCGGCTCATCCTTGAGTACAAGTGGACGTTTGAGGCAAATTTTATTAAATTCTGTAAAGGCGTTCCTGAGATATCGCGTTAAGGAGCATAAAACGAGCAGTCGTGGGGTCACAGTGACCTTGAATTCTGACCACAAAAATCGAATCGGCTCATCCTTGAGTCCAAGTGGACGTTTGAGCCAAATTGGAAGAAATTCCGTCAAGGCCTTCCTCAGATATCGCGTTAACGAGCTTGGAAATGGCGCTCGTGAGGTCGCAGTGACCTTGAACTTTGACCTTTGACCACCAAAATCTAATCACTTCATCCTTGAGTCCAAGTCGATGTTTGAAGCAAATCTGATGAAATTCCATCAAGGCGTTTCTCAGATATCGCGTTAACGAACATCGGACGGACGGACGGACGGACAACCCGAAACCATAATGCCTCCGGCCTGGCTATCGCCGGCGGAGGCATAATAAAAAATAGTATACCCTCTCTTCCATAGAGGAGAGTTTGAGTACTATCCATTACAGCAATAATACAAAGTGGGTGCTGTTTTAGTCAGATAGATATCACCACAATCCCAGTGAAGGACACACTTGCTGTTCTCATGGCTTTCAGAAAGAAAGCTATCTATCTCCCTAGTTACCAGAAGAGCAGGCATAGTAACCAATCAATCTAGCCATGATTTATGGAAATAATCACATGGTTGGAAACGTCCTTGACCAATCAGCTTGCATGGATAAAACGAACAGTTAATTAAATGCATCTCCCAAAGCTGCGATGTTAACACAGGTGTGGAATAACTTACAATCATCCAGGTCAAGAAGAGACATAAGATTTTCGTTCTCGTTCTTGATCTCTTTTTTGGCAGGCTTGGAAGGAGGTTTAGAGGCAGTTGTCTGGGAAAAGATCAAATAAATATAGTATTAATATTAATATATACACTGATTTACATGTTATTGTGTACAAGTGTTTTAAAGACGCAATCTCATTGTTTCATTGTGCAATGTACAATAATACTCTTTAAATGTAACAAATCAAGGAATTGAATGCCGTTTTAGATTTGACATTCAACACTTTAGAAGGAGATTTTCTTTAATGCAAAACTCACTTTCTGTATATTATAGGGTAGATATGTTTTCTGTAGAATACATTCACTATCAATACCTTCTTTTTCTTTTTGACCTCTGCCTCCGACTCCTCCTCCTCCGACTCTGCCTCTGATTGGCTGCTCTCAGACTCGCTCTCCTCCTCCTCCTCAGATTCAGACTCGGACTGGCTCTTCTTCCGTGGTTTGCTCTTCCTCTTGATCTTCCTCTCCTCCTCTTCGCTGCTCTGCTCGCTGGGAAGGAAAGCAGAGGTCGGATGAGGACGACGTGCGTCGATGGCGGAGAACGAGTAAAAACCGTGACTCGAAGTCCAACGGTGCACGATAGATTAATAAACAGAAACATGAGCTACCTTTCACTTTCCTGCGCGGGCTTCTTTAATTCTATCTTTGTCGTCTTCTTCTTCGTCTTCTCCTCCTCCTCCTCAGACTCTGAGGCCTCCTCGCTCTCTTCGCTCTCTGATCCAGAGCCACTCTCCTCCTCGCTGACACTGCTCACCGATCCACTGGCAGAGTCCGACTCTGGGGCCGGGGAGGGGAAAGGTCAGGGGTCAGAGGGTCACTCAAACCAACACACACACATACATACATACATACATACATACACACATACATACATACATACATACATACAGTCGTTGGAGCCATTCTGTGCACAAAATGATAACACAAAAATGATTTTCCGAGCTGAAGAAGCGCGTGCCTCTCCATTATAGGCTGCTCCCGATCGCCGAGGCGCACCGTTACACTACATCAGGGGTGGCCAAATTCTTTCCCATGAAGGGCCAAAACTCAATCTGGGTGGAGGGCCGAGGGCCAACAATAAACGTTGTGGAATTACATTCAAATGTATTGTGTTTTATAGAAAATTAACATTCTAAATCTAAAATAACATTTCAATATAATAATCTAATTTTTATCTGTTTGGTAATTGTAATAATTTGCAATTGGTTATATATATGTTTAAAAAAAACATCTGCATTTGTGGGGAGCTTAAAGATTTAATCAGTAAACACCCCGTTAAAAACAGTTGTATTTTCCACCTTTGTAATCAAGAGAGAAATTTGACTTAATTCACAACTTGAAAAATCCTCAAGGTACTTTGATAATCAGCTTTATTGTCCATCTTTTGTAAACAATTTGCCATGACAATTTGACAAAAACATGCAATATCCTGGTTGCTAATGTGGTTCCTCCTCTGGTCGTTAAGAGCGCCTGTTCAGAGGAAGGGGAGCCAAACTTGGCCCGCGGGCCCCAAATTGGTCAGCACTGCACTACATGGACCGCTGTGGACACCATGGACAAGTAGTCTGTTTATACTAGTTTCTGGAGTCCGCATGGACTTGGAGGATGCATGGAGAGAGAGGAGCAAACTAACGTTAACTAGCCTAATAACTAAAGCTAGAACAAGGCATTACAATAAAATATGAGTTCTGTGTTATTAAACACATTTAAATCCTTACATGCATTTTTGGCTATGGCCACTGGAGGTTCAGTGAACCCCCTGAACGAACGCAAACTTTGCCCATGACGCACACACGCACACACGCACGCACGCACGCACACACACACACACACACACACACACACACACACACACACAGCTGGACTCTCTTCAGTGTCTCTGGATGTGATGGTGCCAAGATGGCCAACAACATGGCCTCTCTAGTTACCACTGTCAGCTGACTCCGTGGGCCCGGACTCGCCCTCCGACTCGCCGTCGGAGTAGAAGGGCTTCTCCACTTTCTTCTCCTTCCTCTTCTCACGGCTGCTGCATTTGGTCCATTCGGGCACCTGGCAGAGGAAGAGGACGAGGACGAGGAGGAGGAAAAGGAAGAGTTCAAGCCAAAAACAGAAAGAGCCTTTGGGACAGAAGCAGAGACCTGGGCAGATTACGGTATAGCGTGGCCATGAAAGCCTCTGCCTGTGCGTGAAGCAGCCAAACGAAGCCAGCTGTCCCTGTCCGCAGATCTGTGGTCAGATCTTACAGCCAGAGAGAGAATTTGTGTATAACAGATCCTAATGCTTGCATGTTTTTTCTTTAGTTTTTTTTTTGCTCCAGGTGATGCCTTCATGACCAGTTGCAGAAATGGTTTTCTTTGTATACAGGGAGCAGTTCCATTAAGAGAAGTGATGTCTTTCAGGAGTGGCGACCTTTCCTCGCACACAGAAGCACAACAGAGGAAGCCATCTGTCTGTCTCTTAGCTTTCTGCAACCAGGCTCATTGGCCAGTGCAGTCAGCGAGTGTCTTCTCATTGGCCAGTTGCAGTCAGCGAGTGTCGTCTCATTGGCCAGTTGCAGTCAGCGTGTGTCGTCTCATTGGCCAGTGCAGTCAGCGTGTGTCGTCTCATTGGCCAGTGCAGTCAGCGAGTGTCGTCTCATTGGCCAGTGCAGTCAGCGAGTGTCGTCTCATTGGCCAGTTGCAGTCAGCGTGTGTCGTCTCATTGGCCAGTTGCAGTCAGCGTGTGTCGTCTCATTGGCCAGTGCAGTCAGCGTGTGTCGTCTCATTGGCCAGTGCAGTCAGCGAGTGTCGTCTCATTGGCCAGTGCAGTCAGCGAGTGTCGTCATTTTCCCACAACCCATTTAAAACCCACAAGGTTCCTAATGCATGTGGGCGTGTGGGAGGAACGCACACCCCTCTAAAAGAATCACTTCTTTAATGGTA
This sequence comes from Poromitra crassiceps, assembly GCF_964638095.1. NCBI lineage: Eukaryota > Metazoa > Chordata > Actinopteri > Beryciformes > Melamphaidae > Poromitra > Poromitra crassiceps. The sequence goes on along the minus strand of NW_028150394.1, from coordinate 11,569 downwards.
GAGACCGAGGAAGAGGGTGCCGCGCTTCGGGGGAGCTTTGGCTGAGCTAAGCACAGAACAGCAACTACGGTAGGCAGGGGGTGTCAAAAAGCACTTGGGGGGGAGGGGGGGGGTTTGCCGCTCTATGGGTTGAGGCTCAAGGAGGCGGGATCTTTGCCATTAACTGACTCACACTGGTTAACGTTGTGACTCTTTCGAGCAGCGTAATAACCTGGCAGACGTGGACAAGAGAAAGAATTGGAATGAAGGTGAGAGGAGGAGAGAGGAGGAGAGTTTCAGAAGACGTCAGGAGAAGCACCAGATCAAGGCACAGGACGGTTTCTAAAGTTGGACTTCAGCAGATGTGTGAGAACAGTTTTGGACATCACAGAGACAAAATACTTCACCCAAATTCAGCTTTTGCATCACAGCATAGTCCTAATTTAAAACAATATTCTGGGGGGGAAGGATAAGAAATTAAATTATTATTTATATTTTCTGTAAGTGAAATAAAGACATACTCCAATATAACTACTCAAATACTGCAGAAATAATATAAAAAAAAATGTTATGATTAACATTCTCTACTTACTAATTGGTCGATCCAATGCATGACAACACATTCAATATGAATGTCTTAACGAAGCATGATGTCGTTGATGTTGTAGCATGAATTTAAATGAACTAAATGAGTAGAATGAGGAGTGAAACGGGTGGAAAAGGAGAGCGATATCTGTTGTTCAATAAGGTGGAGATCTGGGAGAAAGCCATGCGTGTCACTCAGTATCACACACGCGCACGCACACACACACACACACACACACACACACACACGCACACACACACACACACACATGCACACGCGCACACACACACACACACGGGATACACTCACAAACGGTATCACTAATTTCATGTAAGACCAATTAGGTGCACATGAGGAAACAGCACTTACTACTACTACACCTACTATTTTCTTTTGCAGTCTCATGTAGGAACTAGCTAGCAGCTAGCGGGTGTAGTTTGGTCAAAAGAAAATAGTTCCTCCATGAAACTACTCATAACAACGTCTGTGGATTATCTTGAGTAACGCGGTCATGATTTCTGGATAGAGACATTGCTGTTGAGTTTATCAAATGTATTTCTTTGGCACTTTGAGCACCACAAGCCGAGTGCCATCCAGTTCCGTTGTATTGAAAGAAGGCAGAAACTCTGCGGCTGATATCTCCAAAACTCAGGCAACTAACACAAAACGATATAGATGGATAAATAGCACTACAGGTGAGAGGGAATATGTATTTTGGATTTTAGGGTGAGCTTAACACTTGATATCAGACTTTCTTTTAGCTTCAGGCATCAGCTGTTTATACTTCCTCTAATCTATTCCAGCAACCCTCCAGTGGGATTCTCACTTCTCAGTTAAGGACATCGAACTTGTTTTGACTCCTGATGCCACTCGGTGAATAACAGCTTGCAGATTCAGCTCCCTGTTAGTTAAATCTCCTTCCACTGTGCCCATGAGCAAGGCACACAACCTCGAAAGGCATTTAGACTGCAGTGTATTTCATGCTTGTCCTCTGCTAATCTGTGTTGCCCAGCTGAGAGGAGTACAAGCTAATAAGGTCCCGTCAAACTTCCGCGCCATCATATTGTGACAACCAGAGAGAAAGAGAGAGAGGGAGAGAGAGCAGTCATCAAAACAAACACCACCGCACTCCCAAGCACAAGAGGGGGGGCACCTCTCGCCAGTCTCCTAGCAAGCCGATCCGCCCCTCACTGGTGGTTATCACTTCTTCTTGCTGTGGAGATGCATGTTGTGTAGAGGGAGAGGCTGTCAGATAGGCCGAGGCTTCCAAATATCCACTAAGCCTTTTCAGCTTACGGCCACAACATGTCATGTCATGTGCTACTGTGTTGTTTTCCTCAATTTGAGAACGACCAGTGGGTTTTCTGCAACTGAAACGCCACTAAAGTCTCCTGCTGGATCCAAATTCAAACCATAATAATAATAATAATAAAAAGAAATATTAGATCTGTGGCCTCATCCTGGAATCTGCATCACAAATATATGACAAGTTAGCACTGGATATGGAACAACATGTAGGTCAGTGAGTAACAGAAATAACAAAAACAAATGTGACAACAGAATCAAGCCTTGAGGTCTCTCCTGAAATGCAAATCGAGCGGCTGCTTTTGTCAGTTCTCTCGGTTTGAACGAGGGAGGCGAGATACTCAAGTTTTGATTTCATGTCTTTGTTTACAGTGTATCGTTGATTATGAACCGATGGCACATGGAGTGATGGGGATGAGGAGGGAGGAGAATTCGGCGAGTTTGTGTTTTTGGATGCACTAACAGAGAATGTAAACTCTGAGCATTTTGGAAAAATCCCATAGAAACTATGTTTGCTCAACAGTAGATTATAGCCGTAATATCGGATATCGGTGAGTCAATATTGCCCACCTCCGATACAGTGGAGGTTCCTCTCTGACCACAGCTGCATAAAAACTCTAGTCTCTAAAACCTGCAGTGAAATATACATTTTATGTATTACTTATTTTTTTTTAGTTCTTAATGCTTTTAGTGAATTAATTCCCATTAAATTAGTTTTCCCATCCTGCCGAGATAAAAATTTGGGGGGAATATTTAACACTGTGGGGCATAAAAATGGCCAAATGTAGAGAGAGTACAGTACAGAGAGTAGTATTAAGAGAGTAGAGCATGTTGGTATTAATATTAAGATAATACAACAGGGAGTCTGCCCCCTCCTGCATGGCATGTGCTATTGGCTCAAACAACGCTGACAAGGTAGGAGGAGGGCTGCTGCCAAACACATGCAAGTGCAGCAGAGAGGGCGAAAAAGCAGAGAGCACTAACTCTGCCCTGGTGTCCAGTGAACAAGGAGCTTCCAGATAGACTTCCATCACTTTTTCAAGTCAATGGAGGCCAAAAGGGATGTGTGTTACCGGTGATGCTGATGAGCAGGAAGTGAATGAAAGATGACTAGTGAAAGAGGAGTCAGTGTTATATTGGAGCCGAGGTTATATCGGATTAGGGGCTGGGCAATATAATATTGATATTGTGATACCGGACTGATATCATCTTAGATTTTGGATATCGTAATATCATGATATGGCATATGACATATATGTCTTTTCCTGGTTTTAAAGGCTACATTATAGTTCTAGCTGTTATTTGCCTTTCCCCACTTAGTCATTATATCCACATTACTGATGATTATCAAAAATCTCGTGTGAATATTTTGTGAAAGCACCAAGTTACAACTGAACATTTAGCCCACTTCATAAAACATACTGAGATACATATTGTGTATGGCCCATTGCCATTCAGCCGAAAAATACAGAGCTATGATTTTTGGTCCATATCGCCCAGCCCTATATGGGATGTGACGCCCTGGTGACTTTGCACACCCTCTCTGAGGCACCGCCCTGGGGCAGGAGCCACCCTCACTCCCCTCCACCTTCGGGGCCCCTGGACAACCCAGAGGGCCCCTGTCTCTGAATGTTACTGTTCCCACTGCACGCACAGACTCCTTCACCTCCACGTTGCGCACGGAGGGGTCTGGGGCGGCTTCAGGCCAGTCAGGCAGCTCCTGGTAGCCCCCGGCCTTGGCATTCAGCAGATGGGACAGCGAACCCAACTGGAAGTGGTCTCGATCTGTAAACAGACAGAGCACACAACCGATCAGCAACCGACAGATCTGTAAACAGACAGAGCACACAACCGATCAGCAACTGACAGATCTGTAAACAGACAGAGCACACAACCGATCAGCAACCGACAGATCTGTAAACAGACAGAGCACACAACCGATCAGCAACTGACAGATCTGTAAACAGACAGAGCACACAACCGATCAGCAACCGACAGAGAATACTGTGAGGAAACACAGAGGTAAGGGCAGCAGAGAGGGCAAGGAAGAAGACTGACAGCAACACTGACCGGTTCAGAGTAAGTAGCAAGTTGTGTTAAGCTGCTTATTTCATGAGACACATTCAGAAAATATGTTGATTAATAAATAATGTAATTTAAAAGTTACCTGGTTTACATACAACAAAGCTATGAGTCATAAACTGCAAGCCATGATCACCACGGCCTACGGAGTTTATCATTATATAATTTGACAAAACCATCAAAACAGACCCACACACTGAAAGCTCTAATCATAAATCAACTTTAAAATTTAGAATTTCTTAGCAAAATATTAACATCCTGTAGACTTTGCATGAAGCAGTTAGTAAATGAGCTAGCGGACAATTGATCTAAATACAATTACTGTACCTAATAATTTAGGCTGAAACTGATAAAAGTAATTATCTAATTATTACTAATTATCAAAATCTAAAGTAGATCTAATTATTTTAGTAACGTTAATTGTAAAATAGGCCTAGAGAAATTATTCTGTTTTCAATTGGGGTGTTCTGAGAGGGGGTAAAGGTAAAGTCCCACTGATTGTCACACAATGTGTGAAATTTGTTCTCCGCATTTGACCCATCCCCTGGGGGAGCGGTGAGCGGCAGCGTGCGCCGCGCTCGGGAATCATATGGTGATCTAACCCCCCAATTCCAACCCTTTGATGCTGAGTGCCAAGCAGGGAGGCAAATGGGTCCGATTTTTATAGTCTTTGGTATGACTCGGCCGGGGATCGAACTCACGACCTCCCAGTCTCAGGGCGGACACTCAGACCACAAGGCCACTGAGCTGGTTCAACTCGGGGTCGGTCTTGTGTGGGACCCTTGCGTCACCTCAAAACTTGGTTTTTCAGTACGAGAAACATGTCGAAGAGGCTGTCTGAGAGAGCCAAGTCACTATATATATATATATATATATATATACCGTATATATATATATACCGTATATATATATACATATATATATATATATACACATACATACATACATACTGTATATACTGTGTAAATCCTAACCCATACATTAAAATTTCAGATTTCATATGGCCCAACCTTAATAAAAAGTCTAAACTTAACTGTTTGGTAATGTGAGAAATTGTGTGTCTTGTCACATAATCCTTTCATGGTTGAGTAGCCTTCACATAATAATTCATGTCCCCAACATGTCATCTGTATTTCAAAAAGTTAAAAGTTAGTTTCGGTTTTTAAATGTGAACTTTTGCCTCCTGTACCTTTGAACGGAGACTCGAGGACCGGCGCAGGCTTGAGGGCCAGGAAGAGTTTCTTGGCGTACTTGCTGAGCGCTCCGCTCTTGTCGGTGGGCACGATGAGCTGGCGAATGAAGCGCGCCCGGTCACGAATGTCGTAGTTCTGGTCATACTTGGCCAGGTTGAGAACATACTGGGTCAGCAGTTTGGTCTACCAAGGAGAAGATGAGGTAGACCAGGTTAGGAGTTTGATTTCTTTCTTTTCTTTTTAAATACTCGTGACAGACAGACACATGACATCGGACCTGTTTAGAGTTGGTGAGATAGAGCTTGGCGGCCAAATTGATGATCTGGAGCTTGACGATGTCTTCTTCGTTAGTGAACGACTTGGCCATCTTCCTCAGGACGTCCGGGGCGATCTTGGGTACATGCTCACAGTACTCCCCTATCAGCCAGAGGATGCTGGCCCGCGCCATGGGCACCTGGGAACACAAGAGAGAGTAAAGCGAAATCCACCTCTTCCCCTGGGGCTGGACGAGGAGTTCACTCTTGCAAAAATCTAAGTTGGTCTGCAGAACATTCTTGCTCCACAAGTTTTTGTTGTGGTAAAAAATGTTTCAACTAAGTTTCAGGTGTGTTTTGTTTGCTTTAATCTGAGAATTCTGACTTTCACCTGGATGTTGTCTGTGAGTTTGGCCATGTGGTTGATGATGTCACTGTGCTTCTCACCTGGATGTTGTCTGTGAGTTTGGCCATGTGCTTGATGATGTCACTGTGCTTCTCTGGCTGCATCTGCAGCAGCTTCTTGATGACCACCACCGACTCGGCCACCACCAGCTCTACAACACAATGTCACACACATCATGATTCTGTCACCACCAGCTCTGCAACACACATCCAAGCCACTCATTGATTTCAGTCATGAGTGAACGATTGGTGAATGAGTTTGTCTTCATTTTCTATTCATTCATGCTGAGATTTTGTGCAAATAAATAAATAAAAATCAGCGAAGCCTTTAGCTCAATATCTGATATCAGTATCAGTTCAGTGTTCCCTACATCAGCGGTTTTTGTTTTTGTTTTTTTGCATTTTTAAAAATTTCTGCTGATGGACAGCTCCTTGAAAACTGTAACACTGAAAATGCTGCAACATGTTTCAGATGCTGTGTTTACTAACAAGTCTGAGAACACATTATCTGGCCTCCGTAATCTTTATAGGGTTGGAGGTGGGCTCCGAAAAGTCTTTAGGTTTCAAGTGTGCCCTGAGTTGGAAAAGGTTGGGAACCGCTGGCCTAAATAAGTCATGTGACTCACCGTCTAGATAAGTCATGTGACTCACCGTCTAGATAAGTCATGTGACTCACCCTCTAGATAAGTCATGTGACTCACCATCTAGATAAGTCATGTGACTCACCCTCCAGATAAGTCATGCGACTCACCCTCTACATAGGTCATGTGACTCACCCTCTAGATAAGTCATGTGACTCACCCTATAGATAAGTCATGTGACTCACCCTCTAGATAAGTCATGTGACTCACCCTCTAGATAAGTCATGTGACTCACCGTCTAGATAAGTCATGTGACTCACCCTATAGATAAGTCATGTGACTCACCCTATAGATAAGTCATGTGACTCACCCTCTAGATAAGTCATGTGACTCGCCCTCTAGATAAGTCATGTGACTCACCATCTAGATAAGTCATGTGACTCACCCTCTACATAAGTCATGTGACTCACCATCTAGATAAGTCATGTGACTCACCCTCTAGATAAGTCATGTGACTCACCACCTAGATCAGTCATGTGACTCACCCTCTAGATAAGTCATGTGACTCACCCTCTAGATAAGTCATGTGACTCACCCTATAGATAAGTCATGTGACTCGCCATCTAGATAAGTCATGTGACTCACCATCTAGATAAGTCATGTGACTCACCATCTAGATGCGTCATGTGACTCACCATCTAGATAAGTCATGTGACTCACTGTCTAGATAAGTCATGTGACTCACCCTCTACATAAGTCATGTGACTCACCCTCTAGATAAGTCATGTGACTCACCATCTAGATAAGTCATGTGACTCACCCTCTACATAAGTCATGTGACTCACCGTCTCGGTTGGACAGTAGCTGCACCAGGCCGTTCAGACACGTGTCCCTCACCTCGCCGATGTTGGTCGCACAGCGGCCGATGGCCTGGATTGTGGCGGCCACGAAGTCTTTATCCATGCTTTTAATGTATGTCTGCCAGAGATCATATTCACTCAGTACAGTCATCTGTAAAGGGAGCCCACTGCTGGCCGCAGTGAGCAGTCATCTCTGGCTATTGCTATTGCTATTACAGCTGACACATCATATTTTCTATTCTAATGATAAGATAAACCGAGATAACTTTCCTCTTCTCAAGCATCACAAGTTCATTCCAGTCTATTTTACTTGACGTACCTGAAACTCTCTTAAAATGGTGGAAATGTTTGTCTCGTTGGCTAGATTGGTCAGGACCTCCAGCTGTCGAAAAGAAAGAAAGAAAGAAAGAAAGAAAGAAAGAAAGAAAGAAAGAAAGAAAGAAAGAAAGAAAGAAAGAAAGAAAACGGCTTGAATCAGTGCAATATAGAGACATTTTCTGTCACATTTAATATTTTGCCCCTACATTTTTAACATTATCTTTCCCAAAGCTCACTTCCCTCAATGGGTTCTGTGTCACAGACTGTACTTTTAACATTGTACTGGCGGAGAGTAATAGAATAGAATAGAATAGAATAGAATAGAATAGAACCTTAAGGACTTTGATCTGGGTGGGGTCGGTGGAGCGGATGTAGAAACTCTTGAGGTACGGTTCAAACATCCCCTGGAAAACACACAGAGAGGAACAAGAAAACCTCAAGTTCAAGTTTAGTTCATTGTCATTTTAGCATACTGTAAAACTTCAAATAAACACTGAGTCCCAAATAGACGCCGGTCCCTTATAGACGCTGGGTCTGGCTTCATGTTTTGGTAAATAAACGCTGGTCCCAAATAGGCACTGGGTACTACTTCATCTTGTTGCAAGACGAGATATTGTACTTTCTCCCCCCTGTTAGACAGTTTTATACTTTGTTTATACATGTTTCAAGTATGCATACCGCAGTGTTTGATGCTACGGACTGTACAGACAGAGTCAACGTGTTAGACTGGAGACGCTGTCTGGTTTCCATAAGGACAAAATGGGAGCGGTGGAGAAGTTACCGGTAACGTTAGTGTTGGCTGTTGTAAAAGTGCATTTCTTTCTGCGGAACAGCGATATGGATTATACCGGACATGTATTGGAAACATTTGGTAAGTCTGCTTGTTGCACAACACTGTATTGTCTGATAGTGCTGCTTGGTTAACTAACGTTAGCTGCTGCCTGCAAATGCTAACGTTACTACCGGTTAACGGAAGCGAGTCCTGCAACGGACAATATTTTTACAAAACTCCTGTTAAAATTGTGCTTCAAACACTGCTACAATGATCATGTCATGTTTCCGTGTAGTTTAACGGCGAAAACGTTAAGTCGAACTTCTTTCTAGCAACATACCGTTGAAATAATTTCTTTTAGTTGTGTCTTTGATTTACCAGAGTCGGGGAACGGACGCTACCGCTGGCGTCTTAACTGAAAGCTGCTCTTGTCCTGTTACGGACAGCTCACTCTGCGGCTCTGCTGGTTAGCAAGCCAGTGGTTAGCAAGCCAGTAATAGTCAACAAAGCGAGTGGCTTGTAGTGGTCGCTGAGTCCCATTTTGCTGCATTATTGCCACCTAGCTGGCCTTGTTGTGTTTTAGACAAAGCTAGCGTTAGCTAGCTAGCAAGCTAGCAACTTTAAAGATCAGTAACTCTCGTCGCCCAAGCACGTCTTATGGCTTTCTGTCATCAAAGTCACTTTCCTAAAGTAATTTGACATGTTACCATGCACATATTCATATGAAATTCCAC
>NW_028150395.1:5000-18000 GCF_964638095.1 Poromitra crassiceps | reverse complement strand
TTCACTCTGCTAACAGAGGGGTTTGCAGACAGAAGAACATCTATTCCAGCCAGCAACATGAACTTCATCAAATTGCACACCACTGTTTGCACAATAGAAATGTAATCCCATAACTTGTTGCATTGTTTGACATAAACTGATTTAAATTACAAGAGCTATACTTTGCACTACAAGAGCTATACTTTGCACTATCTTGTGAAAAATGTAACAAAACATAAAGAGCTGCTTAAACCTTTTATGTCGGTTGTTTCTTTAACGGCTTTACTGAAAATAAAACTGGTGGTGGTGGTGGGGGGGGGGGGGGGGGGTGGTTGATGGCTAAATTAGAGCCTCATCTGCGAATGGTTATACAATGCAAACTGTGTGAGAATGTAGGCATGCTACAGAACACACACACACACTTTGATGGACACTGAATGGTAAAGTACTTGTTAACATGTTCTAATATAATTGAAGTTTGATGATCATGTTTAGGGTTGGACATATATGTGTCTGTGTGACATGGGCTGACTTAGGCCTACATAATGTTTGATGTCTGTTTCTAAATTCAAAATGGAAAACCAGTAAGTAGAGTATTTTGGGGCTTTGGACAATTTTGTCCACTGATGTCGCTCTCCCACGTACTGTATGGTGCATAATAGATCTCAGATGGTATTCCTTTGGAAATAGAGGTCTGTGGTCTGATGTGTGTATGTATGGGGTCGTTGACATGAGGACCTTTTAGTTTAAATGTCTCAGAAGTTAAGGGCTCAATTGCTTCATGACACTGAATCAATTCGATGGCAATTTTCTCATTAGAAACAACTTGGGTAGGGGGGTACAGTGGTGCAGTGGTAAGTGCTGTCGCCTCACAGCTCGAAGGTCCTGGGTTCGATTCCCACCTGGGACGCTGTGAACGCTGAAGGAATGCGTGCCCGTCCGCATGTCCTCGAGTGCCCACCGCCCGGGTGGGGTCGTCAAAAAGGGCCTTTCTGTGTGGAGTTTGCATGTTCTCCCCGTGCCTCCCGGGGGTTTCCTTCATATAGGAACCCCTTCACCAAAACATGCAATATCCTGGTTGCTGATGTGGTGCCTCCTCTGGTCGTGAAGGGCGCCTGTTTGGAGGGAGGGGAACTCGTTGGATAGCGTGATCCTCCCACGTCCTATGTCCTACCGGTGAAGCTTCCCCTGTCAGGTGAAAAGAAGCGGCTGGCTACTGCCCATGTCTTGGAGGAAGCATGGAGCCAGTTTTCGGCTCTCCCCAGATCGGCAGAGGGTGGAGCAGCAACCAGGATAAATAAATTAAAATTAGCACTAATGGGGGATAAAAATGGGATAAAAAATCGGGGGGGAAAAAACAACAACAACTTGGGTAACACTATAATACATTTTAGAAGGACACTATAGTGACAATATAAGGTCACTAACTCCCTATGGGAACATTATATGATTAATCTAGGAATACCCTCAAGTGCATTTTGTCAGAATGGATACTATGCAACCATTTCATTCCCTTTCAGTCTCATGTTCTGGAATGACAATAGATAAACACACAGCATCCTTCTCCTCCATCTCATGTTGCTCATGTTTAGAACACTGAACAGGTTTGAAATCAGTCTCTTCAAATAAGACTTGAGTGAGTGTGTGTGTGTGTGTGTGTGTGTTAAATTTAGGCTGATGTTTCATTTAAGAACAGACACAAACAAATTATAACCCATATTTCAAACTTTCATGATCTCTTACCCAAATTGTCATCAACTCACACAATGTGAACATTTCACAGCATGATAAGATTAGTTTTGAAAACTTTGTCTTGGAATGATTGAGTAGCTTTATCCGACTCAAAATAACAAAGCGTGTCTTTGTTGAACTGTAACCTCACGTCACCAGGCTCTCAAAGGAGATCTGTTACTGTTCATAAGTCTTCTGGTCTGAGATCCAGTGCCAGATCATACCTGCTAATTAACAGGCCAGGCACTCCACCAGAGGTTAGTAAAAAAAACGGAATTAATTTACAAAGACAACAATAGTATAATAAACATTATTATTATATAATATAATAGTATAGTACTAGTAATAGTATAGTTATATAATTATATATTATATTATAGCCTACATGTAATGTACACTAATGCCTATACCACACACATTCTCACAGTTTGCATGGTATAAATCTGACATTCTGCATATAGGAAGATGTATAGGCATATTTTTTGTGCCTACCTACAGTACGCACCTTTCAGAGAAGAGGCTCTCTCTATTTAGCCATTCTTCTTGTTTGCAATGCACTTTTCATTAGAAGTAGGAATCTCAAAGTGCAACAGGATAGAAGAACAAGAAGAAGAAAACAGCCTAAAAACCGATCATCAGCAAAGATCATTAAAGCCACACAAAAGAAAAAGGCCTGATTAAAATGTAAAAGTTCAATGTATAAAAACAAATGTAAAAAAAGTTAAAGAGCATGGTGCAGGTTGGACACCACATTGCATTAATACTGTATGTGGGAGGGGTAGGTAGCAATGAGATTTTGGGGGAAAGTTTTTTTTTAATCACACATGGCTGCATCTACTCATTTTTGTAAACTGCAGGGGTCACTGCTCCTGTAATGGAACTGTACACCTGTGATGTCTGACCAGCAGAACATCCAGCAAGTGATGTCACAGGCATCGAAAACAATAATAAAACAATTTCACCTGTCCTGCACCATGCTCTTTGCTTTTTAGGCCCCCTTTAAAAGTGTCGACAGTCTCTGGTGCCCTCAGGTGGTCAGGGACAGAATCCCACAGGAATGGAGAAGGTTGTTTCTGGATCACAGATTACATGGTTTGTGGTGTGAGCAGTTCCTTGCGGTAGAGAGACACATTTCTGTGGATGCACTGATGCGTTAGCAGAGATATTTTGTATTAGATCCTGAAGGAAACAGGGACCAAGTGTAGAGAGCATAGGCACGTGTGATACGTTCATCATGGACTCTCCTCAGGAGCGCTCTTCTGGATGGGATTGGTATTGTATTTCTGGAAGCTCCTGAGAGGAGTTCCGATGAGAACTGTGTTGGAATAGTCCAGCCTTGAGGAGACAAAGGTGTGGACAAGTTTCTAAGTGTGGGATGGAGTTTGGAAATGTTCCTGGGGTGGTACAAGGAGCTCTTTGCACAGATGTTTGATGTGGGCTTCAAAGGTCAAGTCAGGGTCAGGTTGGAGACTGATGAGGAGAGGGGAATGTCTTGGCCAGAAAAGATGATGCGAGTTGTTCTTTTTTGTTGTTGAAAACAAGTGGTTGTTTTGCAAACCCAAATACTGTATTTCCTTGTGTACATTTAAAATCAAATATAAACAATGAAAATGGGCAGTAATGCATCATTCCAGTTTTATTTTAATCAGTAAAGCCGTTTCAGAATCCAACATTAAATGCTTAAAAGGCACAAGTATAGCAGCTCTTTATGTTTTGTTATATGACTGAGCCTGGATGGATGTGGCCCAGTGAGTGCAGGGCAAACGGAACAGGGACGCTTTCACAAAATAGTTCAAAGCCAGCAGCACTTATTACAAAACAGTTAATGTCAAAGGAGGTATGCAACAAGTTGTGGGATTACATTTCTATTGTATTGTTGTATAACAGTGAGGTGCAATTTGATGAAGTTCATGTTGCTGGCTGGAATAGATGTTCTTCTGTCTGCAAACCCCTCTGTTAGCAGAGTGAAGGAGAAGCTAGGCAGCATGAAGCCCTCAGAGCCCCAGCGCGTCTTTCTGCACCTTGCAACCCAACAGCACATTTCCAGCTTCCACACACTCAGTGACACACGAGGCTGAAAGAAGACACAAGGCGTCACCAGAGGAGACATACAGGATGTAAGGAGGCTGTGAATGTTGCCAAACAACTGATTTTAATCATCATAAAACAGTAGATATTATTGTTATTACGGTACCTTTCTGTGTATGGAGCCATGACACAGCCTTCATAGCCAGAAGCTCCCACTCTTCCTGGGCCTCCATCTTGAAGCCATGAAGCCAGATCAGAGCCAGAATGGTGGCCCACACTTCCTGGTTCACCTAATTCCCCAAATCCAACAACAACAGATGGAGAGGCCGTCAGGAACCAGAGCAAAGAGAATGAGGACGACATCATCTTATACTTACATTTGTCTTTCCCCCCTTCCTGTCCCTTTTTATTTTAGTCTCATATGTACTATTCACTTTTTTTATGTGAAGCACTTTGTGAACTCTGTTTGTAGATACGTGCCTTTTAAATTCATTTACAATTCATTCATTTTGAGTCTTATATTTGATTTGACAATGACTCACCGATGCAGGCTTTGGCTTCTCCACCTCCTCACTGGTCTTCCCCAGTACAGTAGCCAGAGCTGGCTCTAGCACCCAGGAGCCAGAGGCCTTCTGGAGAGAGATCAGCTGCAGCAAGGGCTCTCTGGGTGGCAGGAGGCTGGGCTGAGGAGCTTCATAGTCATCTTCTGAAAATTTTAGATAAGAAACCTACATCTTACCATCATTGCAATATACTTCTAAAGTACAAGCTCCTCAGCTTTGACAATTACTTTTCTTTTTTATTGCCTGTATAAGGTCCTTCACGGGCTAGCACCACCTCCTTTAGAATACTTTATCAAGCTTAACACTACGCAAAGCTCAGCGAGAGGCGACTGTGAACTACCTCTGAGACGGACCTCTGTCGGACAAAATGTTTTGTCCTACAGAGGTAGCAAACTGTGGAACAGCTTCCCACTGTCAGACAGAGATTGTAGCAGCGTCCACACCTTTAAGGGACTGTTAAAATCATGGCTCAGAACCAACCAGAACTGTGACCACTTTTAAACCCTTTTTTTTTTGTTTCCTGTTTCTGTTTCTTTGTATATGTATATGTCCCTGAAAGTCTATATTATGTCTCCTTTATGTATACATTATACACTATCCCATAATGTATAATGTGTTACCGGTACTTACATTGTATTCCCTGTCAGTTGCCCTATGTATGTACTACCTTTTCTTTTTTAACTCAATGCACTTTAGATCTACAGTACCTGTCGAGGGACTACGGATGGAAATTAGCTAAGGGTACAAACCGGCACATTTACATGCAAATGTTCATTAATGCTGCACTGTCCCTATGAAAAATTAATAAAGAAAATAAAATAAAAAATTATCAAAGTCACAATCAAGCATGCCTGCATGAGGAGAAAATCAAAGGAAGTGCAAGGAATCTGTTTTTTATTGTGAGAAAATTATATTTGGGCATAAATAAATAAATGGCACGCATACCCAACAAGATGTCGAGATATGCTCCTGCTGCTAGGCTAGAGGCTTATGCTTAGCTGCTGACGCTAGGCTAACAACCAGTCATTAAGCAATCATGTATTGGGGACCACAACATCAGAATTGTAATCAATAGAAAAGGGTAAGGCAGGGGGGAAAGTTCACACTGTCCACAAATAGTAGGCTATTTGAAAGTGACAATGTGTCTAACTACCATCGGAATAATTACCATCGGACTCCACTGCATCACCCAGCGATTCATAGATCTCATCAAAACCATAAGCCATGTTGTCTGGAGCTTTTGGAATGACAACCAACATACTATTTACACTGTAATCTTATGATATGTGTGTCTAATTACCTTCGGAGGAATTACCATCACACTCCACTGCATCACCCAGGGAATCTTCACAGATATCATCGTATGCTGTTGGGAAAAACAATACAAATAGATAACATTCAAATAAAATCCAGAACCTGTTAACAGACAGTCCAAAATAAAGCTGAGTGAGTATGTCTGTGTGTGTCCTTCGCATATCTTGAGAACCATTTGTCAGATCTACTCCTAGGGGCGGGGTCAACGGGCACTGCACTAGTACCAATAATAAATCACTCACGGTTTGATATGAGAAACATTGTTAAGGACGTGTCCCTCTGTCACCATGCGGTGCAGCACATGTTCAGTGAACACAGATGCTGATAATGATGTTGTTCATATACTTTATTAAAAAACAGTACACCTCACACACACCACAGTGTATTTCAAGGTCAGTGTTAAAGTATGGATACCGCCTGAGCATGAAGACGTTCATTACTTTCAGCTTGAACTACTTGACTTCCACCAACTCAAATTTGAGTGCGAAGGCTACAGCTATCTGCCAATCGCTCTATCAATTTGATGAATGAGAATTATGAATTCTAATTCTGAATGAATCGCTGAAAAACAATATGTTCTGTGAAATTCAAGATTAAGAGAAATCAGGTTGAAACAAAACTACGAAAGTGACCCCAGGAATTTTCCATTTTTTAAGACCTTTCTCACTGCATTCTCAACACGACGTGCTGTTCATGAGATTGTGAAATGGGTCTATCAATCACAGAGAAGGAACTGGTTTTCAGATACATTGCTGTGATTGTCTCAACCATCTGGCACCCAAACCCACCATCGGTCGTGGGTGTGGTGTTATTCTTTGCTCCTTTGGTTGTGTAGACATCCTCTGATGAAGGTCTATTGACTGAAAGATTAGCTGAATAAATAGTCCTTTTGGTGTTACGTTTGCTCGTTTTTCCTCTTTCTAGTGTTCTGCCTTAGCTTCCAGCACCTTCATTTTTGGGTGTGTGGTTGAATCTGTAGCAGCAGTCTGTATCATTGTACCATGAAAAGTTACACAGTGTAGGTAGTGCAGGGGTGGGCAATTTTTTTCCTGAGGGCCATACTGACTTGGGGGGCCACACATTGGAGATTATACCTGCCAACACTCCTGATTTTCGTGGGAGTCTCCCTATTTTTGACCCTCTCTCCCGTTGTGATTGGTAGTTTCTTGTTCATCTCCTGATATAATAGTGACACAAATCCAATGGCTGTAGCAGATGAGA
The DNA here is from genome assembly GCF_964638095.1 of Poromitra crassiceps. Taxonomy (NCBI): domain Eukaryota; kingdom Metazoa; phylum Chordata; class Actinopteri; order Beryciformes; family Melamphaidae; genus Poromitra; species Poromitra crassiceps. The sequence goes on along the minus strand of NW_028150395.1, from coordinate 11,164 downwards.
TTTATTAACATAATTCTGCCTTTTATTGAGTTTTTGGGATGTCGTTTTGTTTTTCTTTGAGGACCTTGGGGGCCGGATTGAGATGGTCCAGGGGCCAGGTCCGGCCCTGGGGCCGCATTTTGCCCATGAATGGTGTAGAGTCAGTTGATAACATGTAGTACTGCTACAAGCAATAGCAACGGTTATTCCCATGCCTCACAACCTCTACTCGGTGCAGACTGGGTGAGCTGGTCAGACATGAAATGACACAATGTTGCGTTTACATGCAGACAATAAACAGTTTATTAGCGGATTTCTGGAGTTACCTGATTATTCAAATGGTCATGTAAATAGCATAAACCGACAAGCTTTATCCGTTTATGGCCGTTATCGGGTTATGAATAAACGGATAAACATACCTAGGTTTTTTGGCCAATAACCCGTCTTTTGAGTGCATGTATACAGCGTATCAGGTTTCTTGTGGGTTTATACATACACGAGTTTGAGTTCTTCCGTCATGCACTACTTCTTCTGTTGTTTTATTGCGGAATTACCGCCGCCTTCTGGAGAGAAATCCGACTAATTGACTGAATCATGTAAACCCGGGTTTTTCCTATTGTCGGATTATTAAAGTGCATGTAAACGCAGAAATCAGATTATTGCCATAAACTGATTACTCACAGTTATCAGTTTATTGGTGTGCATGTAAATGCACTCAATGTTCTCTCTTGGATCAATCTTTGCACACCAGCTTAAACAACACTAAACCACATCTTAACACATTGAATGCCAGCCATGTTTTCATTCCTGTAGGTAAGTTGTGCCAGGGGTGTTTTTGACGATTCTGGCTCATTTTAGAAACAGCCGAGGATTCTTTTCTGTTAAGAATTCATGAACACCAATCATCTAAAAATAACTAATAGAATGTGTGCTTTCTCTGTCTAAAAGAGTTAGTTTGCAGAGTTAGTAGTTATGTAGATATTAGCCGTTGAGTACAGCATGGTTTCAGCGTCTGGAAATTTATTCAGAGATAAATGGCTTTTTGTGAAACAGTCACTTTAACCATTCATTTTTGGCATCAGTAAGACCGTCAGACATTCTAAACAATAGTTTTGAACAGTAATTTCCTCCATAACAACAGGAAACACCCCTCTCATTCAAACTCCTCCCTCCGTGTGTCTTCTCCTCCTTCCTCCTGGCTGTACAGCGGGCGTGTCAGAAGCGCTTTTGCTGCTGCCTGCCTGTGTGCCTGCCTGCCTGCTTGCCTGCGTGCAGACGCTCCTTGTGCGAGTCAAGATGGGCCGGGGAATGCGTGGGCGATGGGCAGATGTTGATTCTGGCCTTTCTGAGGTGTTTCAAAGTGTGTTTCACCTATGATCTATTTTGCAAATCGCTCTCCGCTCTCTGTGTGCTGCTGCCGGTGCGCGGCCGCTCTCAGGCAAGACAAGTCTTGAACGGATTACTGTAAAATCGCCACGGCATTTCCTTGAACGGCTTGGTCCCGCGGCAGTTTTTTCTTTGATTTCGGTCGTCTGGGGGAGCACTGTCAACACTTAGTGGGTCGGTAAAATAGATTATACACATTATCTTGCTCCAATAGTGATCTCGAAGATGTAAAAGTTGTTGATTGATGTACCACCGTCAAAAAAAAAAAAATGTTTATGTAAGACGAGTAAACTCGGCTCTGGCACTTAAGCGTTGGATTATGTAAGACGAATTATTTCGGCTATGGCACTTAAGGTGTTAAACAACACTAAACCACATCTTAAACAACACTAAACCACATCTTAAACAACACTAAACCACATCTTAAACAACACTAAACCACATCTTAAACCACAATAAACCACATCTTAAACCACACTAAACCACATCTTAAACAACACTAAACCACATCTTAAACAACACTAAACCACATCTTAAACCACACTAAACCACATCTTAAACAACACTAAACCACATCTTAAACAACCACATCTTAAACAACACTAAACCACATCAGGTAGAAAAATAATCTGCTCTCTATGGGTTGAAACTTTCAGGCATGTTGCACTTCTGGCCACACCCCAATCAGTGATGTCAGAGCAGGTTTACCTTTGACAGGTGGGGCAAAATGTAAGGGAAACCAAACAAGATAACAAGATAAGAAGACATTTAAATTGCAGCAGCATGCCTTATGCCAGTAGATGTCAGTCAAACCGGAAAAGTAGTCATTAGTAGTAGTTATTTTAATGATTATTGTGGGCTACCTTTATGTATACTAGATTTATCTGCAACCTTGATGGAAGAAGCTCACAAATTCATACCTGCATACCTTCCAGGAAACACAGTCTGTGTGTGCGTTTGTGCGTTTATTAAGGATGCGCTGATCTGATCTGATCACTATCGGTATCGGGCCAATACTGGCTAAAATCACTGGATCAGATATATTCCCAACCTGATCATAGCAGTTACATTAATGTAGCCTACATTGTGTTAAACATGACCAACACACTACAGCAAAAAAATTGCCTATAAAGGTGATGGAGAAAATTTAATTTCCACTTGCCTCATTTCATAATCAATTAGAGTTGCGCGATCTTGACCACAGTCAGATCGTCCAATTGCCACCCTTTGACATCGCCAATGCACGATGTCATCGCCCTCTCAACCCAAACAAGCAAACAGCGCGGAACGGTTGCCAGGTCAGCGGTTTTCCTGTGGTATTTGGCTACTTTTTAAGTGTTGTCACGAGTTTAATTTCTCCGCTCCGTTCGTGAGAGAGAAACAGGAGAGTTGACAGGTCTGTACTAGAAGTTAGCCCATTGAGAGAATGTATAATAATGACTATGCCAATCTAATGAATAACTAAAATCTTATCAGATGGGATCCATGAGACTATAAAATGGTTGAGAACCAGAACCACTGGTCTACACTACAGCAATGTTTTATTTATGATATACTGCATCTAATTACAGAAGGCAATTTTAGGACCTTGGTGAAATAATGTAACTGTTTAGGGAAAACTGCTTTTAATGCTGGCGCACAAAACATTTATGGTGTTACTTTTGTAGATATTACAATACATTTGGCAACGACAGCAATGCTCTCGGCATTTCAGTGTACCGTAAATTTCGGACTATAAGCCACGGCTTTTCCCCCGTTTTTTGGCCCTGCGGCTTATATAACGGTGCGGCTTATCTATGGATTTTTCCGGAAAAAAACCAACAAAAAAAACGGAATTCTCTCTTTTTTAGCACTCTTTCTAACTATAAATCCACTTCTGTTTTAATTTCCTCTCTTGCCCTCTTTTCACCACACCGCGGACACTGTGTGCACTGTAAAAAAAAACACAGGTGGTGTTGTGTTATGTTGTTTTGTTGAAATGTTAATAAATGGGAGCTTCCTCAAACAGCCATCTCTTTCCCGACAATCCCCTCTGTGCATGAACCCTTACATATGGTAATTAAACATTAAAACACAATTAAAAAAAAAAAAAAAAAAAAAAAAAAAAAAACATTAAACACCTGCGGCTTATAGTCCGGTGCGGCTTATATATGTAACAAACAGGCAATTTTGCTGCTGCGGCTTATACTCCGGTGCGGCTTATAGTGCGGAAATTACGGTATATGGATTGGCAGAGGCATATTTCTGATTTGTGTTATTGGGCTGACCTGGCAGCCCTGAGCAGCGGGGCGAACGGGCACTGCACTAGTGGCCGTTTTCTGTGGAGGAGAAAGATATACCCATATATGTATTTTCTTTGGGGTGTTACTCACATCCGCAATCAGCTTGCAGCATCATCATCCGTGGAGCAGCACAGTTTCGCGCCATCGGCATGGCACAGGCCATGGCACAGAACATGGGCTGCATATACATCACTTTGAAAGAAAAAAAAGAGTGACACATTATGTGAAGGCATTACAAGGGACTTAATAATACACAAAAAGTGTAAGCCAGTGTCTCTTGTATTCATTGCAAAGACACAATTTGGCATAAAAATGAATTTATGACAACTCCAAAACTTTCTAAATGAACTGCCCCCCCCCCCTGATTTTTTATCCGATTTTTATCCCCCATTAGTGCTAATTTAATTTATTTATCCTGGTTGCTACTCCACCCTCTGCCGATGTGGGGAGAGCCGAAACTGGCTCCATGCTTCCCCCGAGACATGGGCAGTTAGCCAGCCGCTTCTTTTCACCTGACAGGGGAAGCTTCACCGGTAGGACATAGCACGTGGGAGGTTCACGCTATTCCAACCAGTTCCCCTCCCTCTGAACAGGTGCCCTTAACGACCAGAGGAGGAACCACATTAGCAACCAGGATATTGCATGTTTTGGTGAAGGGGTTCCTATATGAAGGAAACCCCCGGGAGGCATGGGGAGAACATGCAAACTCCACACAGAAAGGCCCTTTTGACGACACCACCCGGGCGGTGGGCACTCGAGGACATGCGGACGGGCACGCATTCCTTCAGCGTTCACAGCGTCCCAGGTGGGAATCGAACCCAGGACCTTCGAGCTGTGAGGCGACAGCGCTTACCACCACCGTACCCCCCTAAATGAACATTTCTTGATAATGTCATACAAATCCTTCTGCATGACGTTTTTGGTTTTTGATGGCCGAAAGAGTGTGGAGTACAGCCAGACACACACGCATGCACATATCATAGTTGTGTCCAGGGGAGATACAGTGGTACAAACGCTGTCTTATTTCTAGCATGCAACATTAAAATAAAGGGGACATTTTGATACCGTTAATGGAGACAAATAAAAGTATTTGTGCTTGCTGACGAACAAGCTAAGTTCATGTTGTGAATCTGTGATAGCATTGCTTCAAATGTTGAACTCACCTCTTTTATGCACCAAAATAGATGTCGATTTGAATGTTTAATGCCATGAAGCATAATGTTAAAGCAGTACATCATTTCACATGGTCTCATACAGATGTCCACTTACGGTACGTGCACATCATGAAACGCTCGGCGGCTTGCCTCCTGTGGAAGCCGCTTTGACGCTGCATCTTGATAGGCTGTCTTGCTCTATTTCCGTGTCTGATTGGTCAATTTGCCTCGCGCCCCCTGCCGCTGGAACCGCCCACAGCGTTTCACTGTCGCAGACTAGAGGCGGCTTGTCTCCGAGCGGCTTCACGCTCGCGGGGCGGGACTAGGGCGGGACCTTTCGTTGAAGCTACCCAATGACAGCTCTTCCTACACATTTCCTCCCCCCACCCTCCTGTGTAGCTCGACCTGAGAACGTTTCTACAGGCTACAGCTCCAAGCTGAAAGCTGGTTTCCACGCCCACAAAACGCTGCGACACAGCGGAAAAGCGAATTTGCCATTGTAGATGTGCACGTACCGTTACTGGGTGCTGGGACATTTCTGCGCAGCAGAGGTCCTTGTATAGCCTCCCTATTCCTTTTGTTGACAGCAATGAAGGCAGTGAAGGAACTGCTCACTCCTGATTGAACACTGAGCTCAACCACCTTCTCCTTCACTCCTCCATTCTGCTGTCCTCTCTGCTCTCTCTCCTCCATCTCCAGGGAGCGAATCAGGGTCCGAGCCCCCAGCCTGTGGACGGTCAATCTGTAGAGAGCAGATAGAGTGGTGTAATATTCCTTTAATAAATATGAAATTATTTCTTACCACCAATTATTTTATTTCCCCCCTTTAGTTGACCCCAGACTGGCATACTGTCAAACTGTAAACCCACTACCCAATGCAATTACACTTTAGCTGTCTGACCAAAAGCTGTTTTACCCCGTGTCCTCTGTAGGTTTGAGGCTGAAGTGGATTTGGTTCTGAGAGGGATGAGCTGCCAGGCTGTACTTCACCGTCACACAGCCCTCTGTGGCCCCTGAACTCTGACAGAGCATGAGAGTATTAGAAACCATACTTAGTTCTATACCTGATTGAAAAATGATGAGAACGCCAACAACATATTGAAAATGTACAGTGGCAACAATCACAATACAAAGCGACCTCAACACAGTAACTAACATATTTATTTTGAAAGCAAACTGTCTTCTTGTTGTTAAGCTGTTATGCCATGTGTTATGTCAGGGTTTAGAGGAGCGTATGGTACCCAAGCATTTTTGTGCATAATGTTAAACAGTGTAAAAATGAGACTAGATGCTCCTACCTCTCCAGTGAGCTGGGCATAGAGCAGTGACCTTTGACCGTGGAAAAGTGTTGTGATGGATGGAG
>NW_028150395.1:0-2500 GCF_964638095.1 Poromitra crassiceps | reverse complement strand
AAAGGAAGAGGCGGAGGGGAAAAAAATAAGGAGAAACCACACGACTGTCATGTCCATATTTGTGTATTGGAATGATCAGATGAGATAAAGTTGAAAAATCAGAATCGTGTACTGCTTCACTTAACCAGCTGACCGGCCAATCAGAGTGATTTCTGTTACCGACGCCTGACCCTGATTCATCATGTAGAATCACCGGCAGGCCTGACCCTGATTCAACGTGTAGAATCGTCCGAGAAAGCCGACAACAAGGCCGACTAGTGCCAGCGGGGTGCGGGACACCGCAAAAACTAGGGCGACAGATGCTCACCAATGGCCAAGACATTGAAGCCAACGGCCGACTATCGGGTGGTGCCTCAGGGGCTTTATAGTCGTGCGGCTGTTAAGACTCTTGTTGACTGATAGATGTAGCACCACCACCAGGCCAATTTGGGTGACACATTTATACACCCATATCTATCATTGTTGTAACCTCCAGGTCACGGTGTGGCCTGCTATGTCGTGATTGTGTGTGATTATTCCTGAGGAGCTAAACTCAGTGGACTATTAGTCATACTTCAGAGAAAGGCCTGTGTTATGTTTATTCCTTGTGTGTTCTCTGTTTTCCTCCCACCTGTTGCCTATGTTCCCTCGTTAGTCTGCCCCATTACCTGCGTTCTCCCCACCAATCAGTTCTCCCGTTTTGCCCCCTGTGTTCCTGCCTTCCCCAGCTGTCCCTCATGTGTCATTAGTTTTTGTTTTGTTTTTCTCAGGGACAGTGCAACATTAATGAACATTTGCATGTAAATGTGCCGGATTGTAGCCTTAGCTAATTTCCATCCGTAGTCCCTCGACAGGTGAGGTACAAAAAAGTTTAAAAAGAAGAAATAGAAAAATTAGTGCATACATAGGGCAACTGACAGGGGTACAATGTAAGTGACATATACATACATATAGGGTAAAGAGGAGAGGAGGATGTGAAAACTGCTAAACTGCTAGTTACCTCTGTCTATATATTGTCTCAGTCTGTGTTTAGTCCTTGTCGAATCATTGTCTACCCTGTCTTTGGTATGTATTGTCCTCAGTGAATCGTCTATTGTTTTTGAGTTTAGCCTAGCCTAGTGGTTTTGTTATTTTTGCTCCTGTTATATATTCTTCAGTAAAGACTTTGTTGTTCCTCAAAAACTTTGCCTGCTGCCTTTCTCTTCTGCATTTGGGTCCACACACTTCCACATACCTGACAATTGTGGCAATTTTTATGCATGGTTCATCTAATGAAAATTTGCATTGTGGTGGAAAAATAATAATAACAACCCAGTAGCAATACAATAGTGGTTCAGCACTACGTGTTTTAACCATTTACCAGCTACACCCAAGAGAGCAACACATGTTGGTAACTTACGGGAAAATATGATCGTAGCTGGAACCAAAACTGTAGATGTTGAAATAGCAACCCATTGGCAAGCTCTTCAGCAGGAGCAGCAGAGTATCCTAGGAGGGAGGGGGAAGACAGAGAAGGCCACTATGTGAGAGGAAGAATAGGAATGATTAGCAGAGTAAAGGAGCTTCAAGGAATAGGACGCTCTAAATACCCTGGCGCTGCTGATGCGAGTCTGACCCTGCTCTCTGTTGTCCAAAGGACAATCCATACTTCCAGATCGATCCAACAGGAACAGGAACTCCCCACATGAGGCCACTGAAGACATCACAGCCTGGGGGAACTCGGGGTACAGGCTCAGCATCACCACTGGGTCGCCCATCACAGTGCCTGGAAGATGGGGGAGAGAAGAGAAAGTAAAAATGACCACAAATCACTCTTACCATCTATTCAAATAACAATGTATTACATATACAGTAATTAAAACACGTGTTTGAGGACCTTTCTTATCAAGTAACACCTTCAGTAACTTCTACTTACCAGGCTTGGCAGAAGGCTGTCCTGCCTCCACCACAGCAGTGGGCTGGTGAGCATCTTTGTAATAAATCAACAGCTCCACATCCCTGTCAAACTTGTGTCCTGCAGCCAGCTTGACCTGCAGTTCACAAAACATTCACTGAAATATGAACAACACGCTAAATGCCTTGTAGTCACTGAAGCTGGGCATACACTGTACGATTTGAGAAATGTTGTTTAATTGCATCTCCTACCGTACGAGTAAATCGTCTACGATGTAAAGCCAAAGCTCAGGACTCATGTCCTCACTGCGTACGGTCCGACCGTCAAGATCGACCTGAGTGCTCATACTGTGCGTGTAAAATAGAAAATAAAATGCTTGTCTGCCGGGCTGTTGACAACTGTCAATAAAGATTTGTTTGAATTTAAGCTCCGCAGCAGGCAGCAAGGCATCTGTCCCTCTCACACACACGTGCAAGTCAACAGTACCAACAAGCTAACAAGTCAACGTTTGTCTCGTTCATATCGGTGGTGATCAAAGGAAAACGAAACGGCAAAGGCAGATATGCTGTTGCTTGAACAACCTGTCAGGTGCCTCCATGGCCAGGCACAGTGCGCGAAAAGCATTGA
>NW_028150396.1:0-18000 GCF_964638095.1 Poromitra crassiceps | reverse complement strand
CCACCTTACAGCATTGACATCAGGCTATACGCCCCCAACACACACACACACACACACACACACACACACACACACACACACACACACACACACACACACACACAAGCTTATATGAAAATACATTTGCAATGCAAAACATGCACATCATTATGTTCTTCATCTTTTTCTACATCAAGTCAAGTCAAGTCAAGTCAAGTTTATTTGTATAGCACATTTCATACACAGAGGCAATTCAAAGTGCTTCACATAAAATGGTTGACAGGAAAAGAAAAGAAAAGAAGAGAATAATGGACATTTAAAAGCATCACAACAAAACTTAAAAAAAAAGAGTATAAAAAGTGCATTAAGCAACTTCATTAAGCACATAAAATGGTTGACAGGAAAATAAACAAAAAGAAGACATAAAATGGACATTTAAAAGCATCACCTGTTTTTCATCTTCTCTGTCTGAATGTTGCTTTTCTCTTAATGCATTCTTTAATTAATGTGTTTGTAAGGTTTGTGTGTCTTTGGAGGAGAGATGTGATGGAGAGATAGGTTACACACCCAAATGTCAGAAATGGTTTGTGTGAGGTGGAGCCACTGAGTTACTGATGTTAGCTCAGTAGCTCTGAGCATCAGTCCACGTCTTCTTCTCAGGTACATAAACATGGGCTCCATCCGAATAGTCACTACTCCTAACTCCTTTTCCTTCCCTTTTCCTTCACCTCGCCGGAAGTAAAACACGCGATGTTTCTCCCCTCCCGACGTAGGCTACATTAAGCTCCTCCTACTTGCTAACAAATTAATGTTTCGGTCACCAGTGGCATATTGAGCCCAGAGAAGCGTAATAATGTAGCCTACGTGGGGCAAAAACAAAACAAAACCAAAAACACTGCATGTTTTACTTCTGGTGAGGTCAAGGAAAAGGTAGGAAAAAGAGTTAGGAGTGACTATTGGGATTCAGCCATGCTTTCCAATGATCATGCCATAAACAGCTGACTGACAATCATGAAGATGGTCTTCTTCTCCATGGTCATTGCCATGTGCCCCTGATTGAGGTTGCTCAGATGTTTATGCTCTGTCTAGTGGAGTCACTGAACCCTCTGGGTTTATTTCCATATGCTTTGCTTCACACTATGTAATGGATCTTCATGGTCAATTTAACATCCAAATAGAAATGCAAATAACTTGATCAGAAATCAGGACAAACATTCAACACAGTAGTTGGGTTAGTGGAGCCAGACACTCCTTGTGTTTTCTCTATTTCTTCACATTAGAGTGCTATGATGGAACTTTATCTCCTGGATCATCTTCATCACCTTACATTCATCTTCATTGAACATTTCCATATCGACAATAGCCTACATTCTTTTTGCAAGGACAACCTTGAGTGAATACATTGACCCTCATTTATCAAAAGGGCACGATCCAGTCTGATAAATGATACGCTGTAAAACAGATTTCTTTAATGCTATTTTATTCAACTCATTCCCCTGTCACCTAAATGAAAGACTTCCTGTTCAGTTGTCCTGTTGGACAAATAGTTTCCTGTATGTCATCATGCAATACATTTTCATCACAGAATCGAGACAAATTATTCTGAACCAAACTAAGATTTTATTTCTCTAAAATTGTGATGCTGTAATTCTCTTTCAGTCAGTTTCTTTGAACTGTGGGACATGCTAGCTTGACTTAATACTTATTTATACTAGGCGTGAAAGCAAATGGCCGACCTTGATTAGAGAATTCAAAGGCAAAATGGGATTCAAGGATGTTGTGTAAATGAGGCCCTCGGATATACGAAGGTCGGCTTATAAGCACACCTGTTCCTCCGCTCTCCTCCCGCGCTGAACCCTCGTCAGAACAACAATTTAAACATGCTAATTGTGTCAGCTGAAATGTTACAGTAGGCTAATTGCGTCGAGCACGCTTCTGTCTTGTGTTTGCTAACAGGAGCTGTGTCTCGCTGCAGTGAAAGGTCAATGCAAAGCTCCCATCCAGATAATCAGAGTGGAGACACACCTTACCTCCTCTATCTGTTGTCTCTCCGCTCCCTCGCAAGAGTAGCATAGCAAAACTAATCAACAGTGTGTGTGTGTGTGTGTGTGTGTGTGTGTGTGTGTGCGTGTGTGTGTGCGTGTGCGTGTGCTTGTGTGCTTGTTTGTGTGTGTGTGTGTGTGTGTGTGTGTGTGTGTGTGTGTGTGTGTGTGTGTGTGTGTGTGTGTGTGTAAAGAGCGAGGGGTCTGGCTGTGTGTTCTCTGGCCCCTTTGGCTCACTGCATTATTCAGAATAAAGATAAGAGGCTGCACTCTCTGGAGCCCTCTGATACTGCTTAACCTTAACACATTTACACACACACACACACACACACACACACACACACACACACAACTCTCAGTCTCTCTCCCTTTTTCTCTCTCGTACACACGTGCGTGCATACAGACAGACACACACACACACACACACACACACACACACACACACACACACACACACACACACACACACACCCTCTGCAGTGGCCATCTGATAGGGCCTAACCTTCAAAGAGAAGAGAAGTGCATAAAGTGTGGAAGGACCTGAGGGGATTCAGACCCTGGCTCCTCACTCTTCAGCATACTGTAGCTCCTCCCTCTTCAGCATACTGTAGCTCCTCCCTCTTCAGCATACTGTAGCTCCTCCCTCTTCAGCATACTGTAGCCATCCTGCGTCTGGGTGGATAAAGCGAGCACGTTGGTCCTTGGCCAAAGGGATTGTCCCTTTGGTCGGATGCTTAACGTGTTGGGCTTGTAAGTTGGAGACCTCGGGTTCAAAGCCAGCCAAATAGAGCTGTGCTTAAGATCACTCATCTCATGGTCACTCAGCTGTAGCTAAGGAGGTAGAGCAGGTCGTCCACTAATCGCTTTGGATAAAAGAGGTCGGTGGTTCGATTCCCGGCTCCTCCAGTCTGCATGTCGAAGTGTCCTTTGGCAAGATACTGAACCCCAAATTGCTCCCGTTGGTGTGCCAGCACCCTGCGTGGTAGCTTGCCGCCATCGGTGTGTGAATGGGTGAATGTACCCACTGACTGTAAAGCGCTTTGCATAAAAGCGCTATATAAATGCAGGCCATTTACCAGGCCATTACAATATTTTACAGTAGATGAACTCAAAGGACTTTGGGAAGCAACAATTGATAATGTAATAACTGCTAGATAATAAAAAGTCAATTGAAATGGTTCCATTTTTTTTTTTTTTTTTTTAGCCTTTATTTAACCAGGTTTGTCCCATTGAGATCAAATATCTCTTTTACAAGAGAGACCTGGCCAAGAAACAGCAGCAACACAAAGTTTCAACAAACAAACACATAAACACATACAATTGAATAACATTAAAATGATCAAATAAAACATTTGCATACAGACAGCCTGTTCTCAAGAGATTTTACCATAGCCTTAAAACCATTTAAGGTTACTAAGCTATTAAGTTTAAGATCAGACTGCAGACTGTTCCATGCGGTGGGTGCAGAGAACCTAAAAGCTTTCTTCCCCAATTCAGTTCAGACTTTTATATACTGATGATGATGATGATGATGATACTCGCTCTTACTGTGACAACGTAATATCATTTATTACATTACCAGGCTTAATTTAGAGGAACATTTTTGACAAATTACATGATCTAGCTGTTATTACATTTTCAGTTGCTGCAAGGCAATTTGTTGTGCGTGAGGGCAGGTGAAGTGAGGGCAAGTGGAGGCTTGTTGTTCTCACACTCATTCTCCATAATATTTAGTTAGCAAAGAGGATGCCATGCCCATTCAAATCAGCCCAGTCACAGTCTGTGTGCACTCAGTATGCATGTTAGTAGATGCACCTGGGTAGTACCAGGTAGGGCAGGCTATACGAGGGATCAGCCGAGCAGCATTTTGGTAAACAAACCACGTCACTGGGTGGCAATGACAATGGAACCCTATGGAACCCAAGTGGCGCGAGGCTTGTGTGTCAGACTCCAGCCATCTAACTCTGTTTACATTTTATAAACTGCGTCAGTTCACACAACTTTAACACGACATGCATATATTATACATCATACTCTTGCGCTACTTGTGCTCTCACTCAGAATCTCAAAATATAAGCGATGTGATGTGTAGTTTTTGAGATATATTAACGTTTGTTTGGCACAACTCATACTATTAACTGCCGCGGGGTTGTGCATTTCTGGGCTATTTGCTTCCTAAACCGCCTCAATTCTTCTATTTGCTGGATGTTTTTGTCGTCTGTGTTTAAAGGGTCTATTCCCATGATGTCACATGCATTTCCTACCAATATGGCGCTTTACAATACACAGCTCATTGGTTGTCATCTGATTGTAGCACCTATTAATTGATTACAATCACCTGTTATTGTCCTACCAAGATGGCCGTGTGATGATGTAACTGTAGAGCACTATGAATAGACCCTTCTCACGGGGGCCATTTTGTGTCGAAAAGGCAGGGTAAACACAGGTTGCACCTGTGTTTATTCTGCCTCTTTGACACAAAATGCCCCCCGTGAAAAGGGTCTATTGGGTTGAGATGTGGGCGACTGAACTAAAGTCACTGTCATGTTCCTGCAATCATCTTGAGACTGTATATGCTCTTTGTGGCTTTTGTTGTCTGGAGGAGCGAGCTGTGTTCATCAATGAGGAGGTGTACCTAATAAAGTGGATACTTTCTGTCATAAGCACATTTGGCATTTATCGTGACGGCGGGGATTTCTCTTTGATATTGTGTCATCATGGAGAGTTGGTGACAGCAAAGTAGACGAGACCCATGATGAGAGAAGGTCTTTCATCACTACTACAACTATATCACTGGCCATGGTATTAAAAAGCTTTGAGCAGCCCAACCCACAACAGACACAGCACAGAGGATTTCTCTCCAGGCTTCGTCTGGTCTGCATTGACCCGCAGCGACACCGCTGATTTCCACAGAGCGACACCGCTGATTTCCACAGAGCGACACCGCTGATTTCCACAAAGCGACACCGCTGATTTCCACAGAGCGACACCGCTGATTTCCACAGAGCGACACCGCTGATTTCCACAGAGCGACACCGCTGATTTCCACAAAGCGACACCGCTGATTTCCACAGAGCGACACCGCTGATTTCCACAGTCAGACTGTTAATTGCAGGTCTAGTCGGAGGTCAAGTGGCCATCTTGTCCTCAGGGCTCTCTGGAGATCAGAGAAGCTTCACCTCATTAACAAGGGACCACACATGCGCGCGCACACACACACACACACACACACACACATGCACACACACACACACACACACACACATGCACACACACACACACACACACACACAGGGGTCAAACCTCTATAAGCTGCTCTGATGAGCAGAATTATGTGTGATCAAAGCAGCTGATGAGCCTCAGTGTGACGAGAGACACAGACACAGAGGAGTGATAGTGATGAGCCTCAGTGTGACAAGAGACGCAGACAGAGGAGGAGTGATAGTGATGAGCCTCAGTGTGACGAGAGACACAGACAGAGGAGTGATAGCGATGAGCCTCAGTGTGACGAGAGACGCAGACAGAGGAGGAGTGATAGTGATGAGCCTCAGTGTGACGAGAGACACAGACAGAGGAGTGATAGTGATGAGCCTCAGTGTGACGAGAGACACAGACACAGAGGAGTGATAGTGATGAGCCTCAGTGTGACAAGAGACGCAGACAGAGGAGGAGTGATAGTGATGAGCCTCAGTGTGACGAGAGACGCAGACAGAGGAGGAGTGATAGTGATGAGCCTCAGTGTGATGAGAGACGCAGACAGAGGAGTGATAGTGATGAGCCTCAGTGACACAGCGCGTGTCAGAGGTGAACTACGCTCTGTCTAGCTTGTCCCCAGTTTAGCTAGCATGCTCTGCAAGTACAAGAGTTTAATTGATGTGTTGTAAAATATAGACCATGATGCCAAAATCAGACGTGAGTTGTTTATTCAGGAAATAAATAAAAAAGTGATGATCAAATTCAAGTCATAGTTCAATTCTTGCTGCACAAACACACAAACAATAGAAATTGTGGAATTTGGTTAGTCATGATTACTTAAAATGATGCAGTAATTTTCCAGAAAAAAGTAGAGCATTAATATACTGTTTTCTTATTTTAAGAATAGAGTTACCAAAACTCCATTCCTCTTTCTTTCTTTCTTTCTTTGATACAGATGAAATATGTTGTCAGTGTCACAAAGAGGTAGGACCCAAGTGCAGAACACACAAGCTTCAGGAACAAGCTGAGGTTTTACTGGTCTTTCTCAGTTGAGCAAACAACACAAGACATCTCATGAGTGGAAGCATACAAGTGACACAGAGGTTTTCAAAGTGGGATTGGGCTCCAACCGGTAAGGGAGAGTCAGTGAATAGAAGTGAAAAAAATATTCAAATTGTTATTAGATGAGCCATCAAAAGGAGATCACCGCATAGCCTACATGTGTGTGACTCCAAGAGTCAGAAAAAAGTACCTTTTTATGTGTTTGGCTATCTTTGTCTCAATTACTGAGTGTCTATGGGATCAAATAAGATACAGTAATCAGGATTCCATAGTCATCACGAATAGACAAAACACTAATGAGGGTTTCCAAATTCCAATCATGGAAGTTGGAAACCCTCATTAGTGTTTTGCTTGCACCTGTGTTAACCCTGTCTTTTCGACACAAAATGACCCCCGTGAGAAGGGTCTATCTATCGAGTGAAACTATGCAAGTAAACTGGGGTGGGGGCTGGGTTTTTCCAGGCTTTGTCCGAGGGGAGGCCCATGGTGTCAGACTTAAAAAAAAACCTGGCCTAAACTATAAACGATAAAATAAGCAATGCCAGTATAGTCAAGTAGGCTACTTGACTAACAAATGAAGCACACAGGGACAGCTGGCGAGGGAGGACATGTGTAGAAACGGGGAGAACTGATTGGTCAAGAGCAGGGCAGAGCTAATGAAGGAACATTGAGAGCAGGTGTGGAGGGAAGGAGCACACAAGGAAACGGTGTGTGTGTGTGTGTGTGTGTGTGTGCGCGCGCGCGCGTGTGTGTGTGTGTGTACACAAAGTATTACTTCATTACAGTCACACCACTAAATAAAATGCAGTCGTACTTTATCACATGGGCTCGTTGCGTGACGGGAGGGGACAACCTTGCCTTACCACACCTCTGTAAAGCCACAGGCCCTTTCCATCACTTTCACCACTGACATGCAAACGACTCCATTAATTAGACCCGTCCCGCCCCGGCCCCCCCCTCCCCCCCTCCTCCGCTCGTGTGAAATAGGTGATTAGCTAAATTAAGGAGTGACTCCTCAATGACACGGACCATGTTACCAGGTCCCTCTATACCCGAGGTCATGTGACGTGTAGTGTGCAGCGGCTGAGGAATGTTTGACCACGCCTTGATTAATGAACATGTGAGCCCCGCTCGACTATTGAAATATAAGCATAAATTATAGATGGGACTAATACGGCGGGCTCATCTTCCTCCTTTTCCCCCGGCTCATTTGCAATGATTAATCACAGCGCCGGTGATTGTGGGTAATTACCTTTGAAAATATTCATTTGCAAGGTCACAGGGTGCATGCTCGCCATATACTAAAAGCGTTAAGGCTAATATATACAGTGCTCTGCCCGCCCGACGGGAATTATAGATATGGCTTGCATTAATAAGCTACATAAGGTTTTATCGGCTGAGAGGATCAGCGGGGGGGATGTAGCGCCACCACCCTGCTTTATGGAGAAAGTGATGTGTGAACTGAAGTGACAAGGAGAGATGAGGTTTGAGGGAGCGTGTGAGTGATCAGCAGGGAGATGATCAATAAATCAATAAATCAAAACATTTTCCCATTGTGCTGTCAATTTCTCTCCTTTTATCTCCCGCCAATCATCCCACGCGTCAGATTTGCCACACTAGTAGTCCATGGGCCAAAGCCCAAAATTTCACTTATCGGTATCACTCAAGGTGGCAAAATCTAGTCACATTTTTTGAAAAGGTACATGTCCATAGATGATATTTTGGTATGATAACCTTTGCTAAGTGGTAGCTTTGTCACAGTTATCAGCACATGAAGTTAACCACCCCCTACAATAAATTGGTATCTAGGCGCTGGTGCATATCCTAATTAGGCTCATTTTCAGGACCTTTACTCATGTTTTATGAAGGCATGGTTGGTCTAATTTTAAAGGGTAGACTCATAGGTTCATTTAAGAACAGTTGTGAGTCTGTCTAATAAACATAGAGGTCACATGGGCTCTTCAAATTGTCAACAACATTCGTTTTTCCACCATTTCCGCCTAAACTATAGTCTTTATTTGAGCATTATGACATGTAGGAACATCACTGACACAAATAACAAAACCTGAAATACTCACAGGACTGTAACAATTCAGGAAATGTATAATCTTCCCATATTATCCCACCATGAAGGCTGATTGTGGGCCTTAAAGCAGAAGATGGACCCGGGCCAGAATTTTCACAAATTGGTACCACCCAAGTTGGTAAATTCTAGTTTTGTATTTTGAAAAGGTCTGTACCTTTTAGATGATATTTCAACTTGATAAACCTTCCCAAGTGGTATCTTAGTCACAGTTAAGCCTCAATGACACCAAACGTTGATCCAAAGAAAGAGACAATCTTATCACTTTATTTGAACAGAACACCACTATCACAAATATAATATTAAACAGTCTATTTTTTTTCTTCTTATTTTTTATTTATTTTTTATCCCCCATTAGTGCTAATTTTTTATTTATTTATCCTGGTTGGTGCTCCACCCTCTGCCGATCTGGGGAGAGCTGAAACTGGCTCCATGCTTCCTCCGAGACATGGGCAGTTAGCCAGCCGCTTCTTTTCACCTGACAGGGGAAGCTTCACCGGTAGGACATAGCACGTGGGATGATCACGCTATTCCAATGAGTTCCCCTCCCTCCGAACAGGTGCCCCTAACGATCAGAGGAGGAACCACTTCAGTGACCAGGATATTGCATGTTTTGGTGAGGGGTTCCTATATGAAGGAAACCCCCAGGGGGCACCGGGAGAACATGCAAACTCCACACAGAAAGGCCCTTTTGACGACCCCACCCGGGCGGTGGGCACTCGAGGACATTTAATAATAATAATAATAATAATACTACACAAGTTTTATATAGCGCTTTTCTGGGGAACTCAAAGACGCTTTACAATACATAGAAACAGTAATACAGTAAACAAAATAAATAACAAGAACAAATACAGATACAGAACAAATACAAATCAATAGATTGCAGAGATGGAATGGTGATTAGAGGTAAACGTCAGATATTGTAGGCTGTTTTGAAGAGGTGGGATTTGAGTTGGGTTTTGAAGGAGGTGAGTGAGTCAGAGTTTCTGATGTTGAGGGGCAGAGAGTTCCAGAGGGTTGGGGCAGCGATGGCAAAGGCTCTGTCCCCCGTGGTGCGGTGCTTGGTTTTGGTGATGGGGGTGAGGAGGTTGGCATCAGCAGAGCGGAGACGGCGGGTGGGGGAGTGGCGCTGGAGGAGATCTGTTAGGTAAGAGGGGGCCAGATTATTGAGGGCTTTGTAGGTGATGAGGAGGATTTTGAAGTGGATGCGGTGCTGAATGGGGAGCCAGTGGAGATGTTGGAGGATGGGTGTGATGTGTTCTCTGGAGCGGGGAGTGGGTGAGTAATCGGGTAGCTGAGTTTTGGACATATTGCAGTTTACAGAGAACAGTGGAAGGGAGGCCATAGAGCAGGGGCACTCAATTAAAATTCATAGAGGTCCAGTTAGAGAAAATGTCCTCAAGCGAAGGTCCGGAACATTGTAACGTACAGTAGCTTGCGTTATGATTCAGTGCCATTGAACTTAGGCTACTTCAATTGCAGTAGCCTAATGGTACAATGTCTGTATGTAGTCAACGACTGACTGTTAAATCAAAATAAACATCAACAATGTTTATTTTGATTTCATATTTAACTGGATTAATTATAAATAACTAGCCTACACTAATAATAAATACATGTTATTTTCTCATTTCAAGTAAAATAATGGCTGCATTTAAAAATAACATACAACAGAGTGCTTTGGGAAAATGCACATCTTAAAAGTGTTTTAATTTGAGAAAGAAAATCTTCTTTTCTTCCCTTAACTCCACCTTTTCTCTTGAGAGAAGTGAGCTCCCTATCTATCTATCTATCTATCTATCTATCTATCTATCTGTCTCAGTGTCTGTCTCTATCTATCTATCTGCCTGTCTGTCTGTCTGTCTGTCTGTCTGTCTGTCGATCGTTCGCAATACAAACGTCACATGCCGTTGGGCAGTGAATGTGTGAGTGTGCCCTCAGTCTGGATTTGAGTGTGTTTGCTCGTGTGGCGCTTTCACAGACAGGTTAGGATCGCATCGCACTTCACATGAGACATACTGCCTGGTTTTGAGCTGCCCGTGAGAACAATGAATGAACATCTAAGAGTCTGCCTGCTCCGGAATCTTTGTTTTTGCGGTCTACTCGTTTCTTTTGAGCACGCCATGTGAATTGACTTATATCTCTCTCATATCTCCGTGTCACTGACAATCTCTCGCCTGCAGCACTGGAACCGACTGGAACAGGCAGAATCAAATCGGATATTTGATTGGCTGAGTAGCATCACGTGTGATGATTTACAGCGCATGCATTGGTCTGTGAGCTTCCTGGCAGATAAACCAGTACCGTAAAGGGTAGAAAAGCATGTGCCGGTTAAAAAAGAAAAGCTCGGTGAAATGTAACAATTCTCAATGATTTGTAGGTTATAGGGCTCGGTCCGGATAGGACGGCGTCTGGGTCCGGATGCGGACCGGAGTCCGGACTTTGGGGATCGCTGCCATAGAGGATGCTGTTGCAGTAATCTAGTCTGGAGGTGATGAAGGCGTGGATGAGTATTTCGGCGGCTGAGGGGGAGAGAGTGGGGCGGAGTCGTGCAATGTTTCGGAGGTGAAAGAAGGATGTTTTGGTGATGTTGTTGATGTGTGACTTGAAGGAGAGGGTGGGATCCAAGATGACACCGAGATTTCTGACCAGAGGGGACGGTATCAATGCAGAGTGAGAAGTTCTGGGAGGAGGGGAGGAGGGATTTTGGGCCGAAGATCATGATTTCTGATTTATTGCAGTTGGGTTTGAGGAAGTTGTTGGTCATCCAGGTTTTTATTTCAGTGAGACAGTCAGTGAGGGTGGCGAGAATGGTGCAGAACAGCAGGTAGCTAAGATTGTTGGCATCACATACACTGGATGACGGTGCATACTATACGTCCTGCAGACAAATGATTCCATATTGGAAAGATTATGGTAGACCAGACAATTGAGGAGACCATAAACAAGGACAATCAGACTGCTGGAGGAACCAAGGGTTTCAGCTTGAAAACTGGTGCAGTCACTTCAGACAGAAGTCAGTATCTGAGGCAGCTCAGATCAGTCTAATATCATCAGTCTTTCCGCAGGAATTGCTGTGTCACCAAGTCAAGTCAGTCAAGTCAAGTTTATTTGTATAGCCCTAATTCACAAGCATGTCTCAGAGGACTTAACATAAAATATGTCTAGCTAATTCTAGCTGACACAACAGTAGCAATTACAGTAGTAATAATAACACATTGAACAATCATATGATAGAGAAAGAGTAACCAGCAACCAAGTTCCATGACAAAGTGGGGGAAAAAAGAATCTGAAGACATTCTCAGGCATCACAAAAAGAGATAGAGGAAACCAAACCAAAACCAAACCAAAACAAGGAGCTGGTCTTGAAAGCAGATAGAAATATTTTTGGGCATATGATGATTGCTTCGCAAAGTAAAGATCTGCACATTGAAGATGTCCTGGCTCATGGTCCACTGCCTTGGTCACTTTCAATCCAGATGTCTCATTGCGGAAAACCAACAAAGCCGCTGCACTCACTAGCGAGTTAGAGAAATCACCATTAGCAGTTGAGGATATTGGAGACACTCATGCTGAAAGATGATGGCAAGACTTTTGGAGAGATTGCTGGTTCTGTGTTGAACCTAGCGTTGCATGAAGGAGAAAGAGTAACAGTTACTCTTTCTCTCTCTTTCAGTTACTCAGTAACTGAATAGATGTGGTGTTTGATGTGTACTGGAAAACATCAATCAAGAATGCCGAGAGATGCAGTTGTGGTTCAGCAAGTAGCACTCAATGGAAGAACATTGCCCCAGGACACAATGTCGTGCAGTGGAGAAAGCTTTTAAGTAATCCAGACAGCAAAACTGCCTTGATAACATTCATCGTGGACCAGTGAAAGCTGCCACAGAACAGGGGTAAAGCTTCAGGACAAGCAGCTATTTGCAACCTGTGGAGAGACATGCTATTGTCTCAACAAAAAAGATTGTAATGTTGTTGAAGAGCTAAAGTCTTCCCATGAGGAGGCGGATACCCGTCTGCTCCCCCTGGATGTAGAAGTTGCCGTGACCCTGGATGACTATGATGATAATGATGATGGTGAATAAAACAGAATATGAATACTGTTTAATATTATATTTGTGATAGTGGTGATGATAAAGATCATTGGTTAAATAAATGATTGAAAGTTAGAATTCTTGATTATTTTCTATCACATGTTCTGTTCAAATAAAGTGACAAGATTGTCTCTTTCTTTGGATCAACGTTTGGTGTCATAGAGGCTTAACTGTGACTAAGATACCACATGGGAAGGTTTATCAAGTTGAAATATCATCTAAAAGGTACAGACCTTTTCAAAATACAAAACTAGAATTTACCAACTTGGGTGGTACCAATTTGTGAAAATTCTGGCCCGGGCCCATCTTCTGCTTTAAGGCCCACAATCAGCCTTCATGGTGGGATAATATGGGAAGATTATACATTTCCTGAATTGTTACAGTCCTGTGAGTATTTCAGGTTTTGTTATTTGTGTCAGTGATGTTCCTACATGTCACAATGCTCAAATAAAGACTATAGTTTAGGCGGAAATGGTGGAAAAACGAATGTTGTTGACAATTTGAAGAGCCCATGTGACCTCTATGTTTATTAGACAGACTCACAACTGTTCTTAAATGAACCTATGAGTTTACCCTTTAAAATTAGACCAAACATGCCTTCATAAAACATGAGTAAAGGTCCTGAAAATGAGCCTAAAGTATGATATGCACCAGCGCCTAGATACCAATTTATTGTAGGGGGTGGTTAACTTCATGTGCTGATAACTGTGACAAAGCTACCACTTAGCAAAGGTTATCATACCAAAATATCATCTATGGACATGTACCTTTTCAAAAAATGTGACTAGATTTTGCCACCTTGAGTGATACCGATATCTGGTCTGGCCCATGGACTATAGTGTCTGTAGAAGAAGACTCAGAAGAAGAACAAGAAAATGTACCAGGCTCTATTTCCCTCATGCTAAAAGATAGCGTTAGCTCTTGGTATCTGGGAAGCTTTTGTGTGAGAAAACATGTCCTGCAGGGCGGCGGCGATGACATGATCTTTCCATTAGAGCGGTGGTCAAGACAGGGACCGAAATAGAGCGCGAGATGTTCCTTCACACGCCAACTGTCACCTGCATGCTCATGCTCATGCACACACACACACACACACACACACACACACACACACACACACACACACACACACACACACACACATGCACCAGCATCAAGGAGCATCACTTTGTGTGGAGAAGTGGTGGTGGGGACATAAGGGCATAAGGTCTTCAACATATCAAGGTCAAACAACATCGTGGGAGTTTGAGTTGTCTCCTAGAATGTGTCCAGATGGCCAGACAATTCCAACGACTATTTTCATACTAGAAATTGGTTGTTTTTATGAACTAGCCCAGGGGTCGGCAACCTTTTTGAGTGCCATTTTCACATTTTCTTCTCTTTAAGTGTTTTTATTTGCAAGGTAGAGTACAGTACACATTGGTTGTAATCACATTTTCTTGTCGAGGTGCTTTATCTGGACGACCTGGCATTAGCCCTGTTCGAAACCGGTCCCTATTACAGAAACAGTGGACTATATAGCGTGTCGGCCATGTTGTACTAGTGTCCCAATTCTCAACTGTAAATTTGATTCACTGTATAGTCCACTATAAAATACCCACAATGCACTGCAATTTCTAGTTAAAGTCGAGGTGAACCCGTTCGTCACGTGCATATGAGTCCATTTCAGGCTGAAAATGAATTGAGAGGCGGACCATATACGTGTCGATGATTTGATTTGACAATTCTGAGGACTGGCTTTGGCATTGGCCAATCCTGGCGTGTTCCACCCCCAAATCGAGTGGGATTCAGCCTGTTGTAATGCTACGCGAGTGGGATCCGCAGAGTACCAGGGAGCCAGCTGCTTCGTGCGGAGCGAGTGGACAATCCGATGCATAGGTGCTGCCTGCCCGCCTGGAATCTCCGAGGGGCGACCCCTGACTACCACGCTCTCATGCGCGCGCCATTCACGCTATTTCTGTAAATACGATATTCCTGGAATGTGCGTTTTAACGAGCCAGTTACATTTCTTTGCATTCTTAGAGATTATAGTTTTTGTTTTTTGTTCATGTTTCATGCAATTGGCCAAGTTAGTAGTTAGTTTATGGGATAGGAATTCTGCCAGATGACAGGCACTAGGTGCCATTTTCTACTTCATTTGGAAGAGAAAATTATCCTGAAATGAAGATTTGATTGACAGCTGCATGTCGTGATATGATTGGTTGAAATGGGGTAGAAATTTGATAGTACTACTAGGTGAAGTCAGCAAACTGTAGATTGTTGTTATCAATGAAATCTTGAAAAATTAACTTTTGATGGGAAAAAGTGTGAAAAACTAAAGACATTATATTTTTGTGATTGTTTTTGCATACATTATTAAATAAGTGCACTGCATACCCAGGTATTTGAACTAAAAGAAAAGAAAAGTAATTTTTGGGTTCAGCTCGACTCACCTACATTTTCTCCCATCCACCACAATGGTTAGTGTCTGAAACATCTTTGATCGTTGCCCATATTATAGTTCACTATAAACATTACATGGGGAATTAGTGAATGAGTGAACCATTTCGAACACGGCTATTGTCTTTTGCGCCGCCATTTTCATCTGCTCTCACAGGCAGAATAGCATGGGTCACTACCGTAAATATCCTAAATAACAGGCTGCGCAAGCAGCGCAACTGCAAATGGCTGTGGTAATTTGGCAGGGCATTTCAACATTTCTACAAATGTGACCACAGTACACCAACGTTTCTATAGAAACTAAGTGGGCTTTATGGGGTGGGGTTATAAACCCCACGCCCAGAAAATTACATACTGTACCTTTAAATGCTATTGAAGGTAAGCATGCTCTCTCGCTCTCTTGCTCTCTCTCTCTCTCCTCCGTCCCTCCTCTCCTCCCTTCTTTGCCCCCACTACCCTCCATCCTGCCCTGCTCTGATAGCCCTGCTTCTGTTAATCACTTCATAGTGCAGCCACACACACACGCACGCACACACACACACACACACACACACACACACACACACACACACACACATACATACATACACACACACACGCACGCACGCGTGCACAAGCGCACACACTCACGCACGGGCGCACACACACACGCACGCACACACACACACACACACACACACACACACACACAGGAGGGGGAGTAATGAAGCTGGCTAAATGTTTTCAGCCAGGCTCTCCATCATGTCACCATGCCAACCTTGGCTGTGCAGGTCAGCCTGCTGGAGGTCTCAGCCCCAACAGAAGGGGGAAGGTGTGTGTGTGTGTGTGTGTGTGTGTGTGTGTGTGTGTGTGTGTGTGTGTGTGTGTGCGTTGCGTGTGTGTGTGTGTGTGCGTGTGCGTGCGTGCATGGGTGTGTGTGCATGCATGGGTGTGTGTGTGCGTCCTGTTTTAATGGGACACCATAGTTAATAAGTTAAGACTCTGGCCTTTGACATCTTCTGCATGCCCGTGCTCTTATTTTGACATCTTCTGCATGCCCGTGCTCTTATTTTGACATCTTCTGCATGCCCGTGCTCTTATTTTGACATCTTCTGCATGCCCGTGCTCTTATTTTGACATCTTCTGCATGCCCGTGCTCTTATTTTGACATCTTCTGCATGCCCGTGCTCTTATTTTGCTGCAGCCCTTAAGTGATGAAATAAACCTTGTTGTCCTCCCGCTCGTGCCTACAATAAAGAACAACAATATATCTCCATCAATATAAGTCACAATATATATTTACAGCTTTAGCCCCATAAACACACTGTACTGTAAGCCTTGGTTTAGCATGGGGAAATGCCTGTATTTATTCTGTGTGCAATTAAGTAAACATCTTGTTCCATATAGTCCCCATACGTATAAGAAAAAACTACATTACAGTACAGTACAGTACAGTACAGTACAGTACAGTACAGTAGGCACAACCTCTATCTTCCACCTTGCATGAAACATCCTAAAAAAAATTGCTTTTAAGTTTTAATTGCTTCAAAAGTCACACTTTTTTTGCTTTTTGGGTGGCTTTTTATTAGATGATGAGGGCTTTTGAATGGGAATTTTGTGACGCGGCATAACAGCAAAAAATGCTTCAAAATCAATGTTGCCATACTTTGATACCCGTCACCCCAAAAAACACGATTTGTATTCATTATATTGGAAAATATGTTTTTATACACTATAGACAGTGTGGCATTATGTAAACAAACGGGCATTTAAAGGGTTACAATTCTGAAAACGATGAAAAACATGGTATTTATGTTGAGGACTGAAGTTGTTTACAACAGTAGCAGGAAGAAAGAAACAACTTGAGGGGAAACAAAATACTCACACTTATATGGTTGGGGGCAAAAATGTCGAAAAAGCTAAATGTGTATGATGAATTAAAGTGTCCCGAGGGTGAACAAAAACAGCATCAATAAATGTATTACAAGAAGGAGAAGAAGAAGAAGAAGAAGAAGAAGGGCAGTTTGAATTATAATTTTACTTAGAAGAAGAAGAAAAACAAAAACAAAAAAAGGGGGGCCCTAGCTTTTGGGCACCCCTGATCCAGGGCTCGAGACAACTGTCTGCGTTGTCCCCCTCCACCCCTTTCGGTGACTCTGCCCTTTCGCATTGGCAATGACGCCGACGGGGCGTGACCACCTGTTGGTGAGGTGGGTATATATTAGGGGCGTGGCCACCTGTTGGTGAGGTGGGTATATATTAGGGGCGTGGCCACCTGTTGGTGAGGTGGGTATATATTAGGGGCGTGACCACCTGTTGGTGAGGTGGGTATATATTAGGGGCGTGACCACCTGTTGGTGAGGTGGGTATATATTAGGGGCGTGGCCACCTGTTGGTGAGGTGGGTATTAGGGGCGTGACCACCTGTTGGTGAGGTGGGTATATATTAGGGGCGTGGCCACCTGTTGGTGAGGTGGGTATATATTAGGGGCGTGACCACCTGTTGGTGAGGTGGGTATATATTAGGGGCGTGACCACCTGTTGGTGAGGTGGGTATATATTAGGGGCGTGGCCACCTGTTGGTGAGGTGGGTATATATTAGGGGCGTGGCCACCTGTTGGTGAGGTGGGTATATATTAGGGGCGTGGCCACCTGTTTGTGAGGTGGGTATATATTAGGGGCGTGACCACCTGTTGGTGAGGTGGGTATATATTAGGGGTGTGACCACCTGTTGGTGAGGTGGGTATATATTAGGGGTGTGGCCACCTGTTGGTGAGGTGGGTATATATTAGGGGCGCGGCCACCTGTTGGTGAGGTGGGTATATATTAGGGGTGTGGCCACCTGTTGGTGAGGTGGGTATATATTAGGGGCGTGGCCACCTGTTGGTGAGGTGGGTATATATTAGGGGCGTGGCCACCTGTTGGTGAGGTGGGTATATATTAGGGGCGTGGCCACCTGTTGGTGAGGTGGGTATATATTAGGGGCGTGGCCACCTGTTGGTGAGGTGGGTATATATTAGGGGCGTGGCCACCTGTTGGTGAGGTGGGTATATATTAGGGGCGTGGCCACCTGTTGGTGAGGTGGGTATATATTAGGGGCGTGACCACCTGTTGGTGAGGTGGGT
>NW_028150397.1:0-18000 GCF_964638095.1 Poromitra crassiceps | reverse complement strand
CACAAAGCTCTCTATGCTTCATCACATACACAAAGCTCTCTATGCTTCATCACATACACAAAGCTCTCCATGCTTCATCACATACACAAAGTTCTCTATGCTTCATCACATACACAAAGCTCTACATGCTTCATCACATACACAAAGCTCTCTATGCTTCATCACATACACAAAGCTCTCTATGCTTCATCACATACACAAAGCTCTCTATGCTTCATCACATACACAAAGCTCTCCATGCTTCATCACATACACAAAGCTCTGCATGCTTCATCACATACACAAAGCTCTCTATGCTTCATCACATACACAAAGCTCTTCATGCTTCATCACATACACAAAGCTCTGCATGCTTCATCACATACACAAAGCTCTGCATGCTTCATCACATACACAAAGCTCTGCATGCTTCATCACAACACAAAGCTCTGCATGCTTCATCACATACACAAAGCTCTCTATGCTTCATCACATACACAAAGCTCTCCATGCTTCATCACACACACAAAGCTCTCTATGCTTCATCACATACACAAAGCTCTCTATGCTTCATCACATACACAAAGCTCTCTATGCTTCATCACATACACAAAGCTCTCCATGCTTCATCACATACACAAAGCTCTGCATGCTTCATCACATACACAAAGCTCTCTATGCTTCATCACATACACAAAGCTCTCTATGCTTCATCACATACACAAAGCTCTCTATGCTTCATCACATACACAAAGCTCTGCATGCTTCATCACAACACAAAGCTCTGCATGCTTCATCACATACACAAAGCTCTCTATGCTTCATCACATACACAAAGCTCTCTATGCTTCATCACATACACAAAGCTCTCCATGCTTCATCACATACACAAAGCTCTGCATGCTTCATCACATACACAAAGCTCTCTATGCTTCATCACATACACAAAGCTCTCTATGCTTCATCACATACACAAAGCTCTACATGCTTCATCACATACACAAAGCTCTCTATGCTTCATCACATACACAAAGCTCTCCATGCTTCATCACATACACAAAGTTCTCTATGCTTCATCACACACACAAAGCTCTACATGCTTCATCACATACACAAAGCTCTCTATGCTTCATCACATACACAAAGTTCTCTATGCTTCATCACATACACAAAGCTCTCTATGCTTCATCACATACACAAAGCTCTCTATGCTTCATCACATACACAAAGCTCTCTATGCTTCATCACATACACAAAGCTCTACATGCTACATCACATACACAAAGCTCTCTATGCTTCATCACATACACAAAGCTCTCTATGCTTCATCACATACACAAAGCTCTCTATGCTTCATCACATACACAAAGCTCTCTATGCTTCATCACATACACAAAGCTCTACATGCTTCATCACATACACAAAGCTCTCTATGCTTCATCACACACACAAAGCTCTCTATGCTTCATCACATACACAAAGCTCTCCATGCTTCATCACATACACAAAGCTCTCTATGCTTCATCACATACACAAAGCTCTCTATGCTTCATCACATACACAAAGCTCTCCATGCTTCATCACATACACAAAGCTCTCTATGCTTCATCACACACACAAAGCTCTCTATGCTTCATCACATACACAAAGCTCTCTATGCTTCATCACACACACAAAGCTCTCTATGCTTCATCACATACACAAAGCTCTCTATGCTTCATCACACACACAAAGCTCTCTATGCTTCATCACATACACAAAGCTCTGCATGCTTCATCACATACACAAAGCTCTACATGCTTCATCACATACACAAAGCTCTCTATGCTTCATCACATACACAAAGCTCTCTATGCTTCATCACATACACAAAGCTCTTCATGCTTCATCACATACACAAAGCTCTGCATGCTTCATCACAACACAAAGCTCTGCATGCTTCATCACATACACAAAGCTCTCTATGCTTCATCACATACACAAAGCTCTCTATGCTTCATCACACACACAAAGCTCTCTATGCTTCATCACATACACAAAGCTCTCTATGCTTCATCACACACACAAAGCTCTCTATGCTTCATCACATACACAAAGCTCTCCATGCTTCATCACATACACAAAGCTCTCTATGCTTCATCACATACACAAAGCTCTGCATGCTTCATCACATACACAAAGCTCTCCATGCTTCATCACATACACAAAGCTCTCTATGCTTCATCACATACACAAAGCTCTCCATGCTTCATCACATACACAAAGCTCTCCATGCTTCATCACATACACAAAGCTCTGCATGCTTCATCACATACACAAAGCTCTCTATGCTTCATCACATACACAAAGCTCTCTATGCTTCATCACACACACAAAGCTCTCTATGCTTCATCACATACACAAAGCTCTCTATGCTTCATCACACACACAAAGCTCTCTATGCTTCATCACATACACAAAGCTCTCCATGCTTCATCACATACACAAAGCTCTCTATGCTTCATCACATACACAAAGCTCTGCATGCTTCATCACATACACAAAGCTCTCCATGCTTCATCACATACACAAAGCTCTCTATGCTTCATCACATACACAAAGCTCTCCATGCTTCATCACATACACAAAGCTCTCCATGCTTCATCACATACACAAAGCTCTCCATGCTTCATCACATACACAAAGCTCTCCATGCTTCATCACATACACAAAGCTCTCTATGCTTCATCACATACACAAAGCTCTCTATGCTTCATCACATACACAAAGTTCTCTATGCTTCATCACATACACAAAGCTCTACATGCTTCATCACACACACAAAGCTCTGCATGCTTCATCACATACACAAAGCTCTCTATGCTTCATCACATACACAAAGCTCTCCATGCTTCATCACATACACAAAGTTCTCTATGCTTCATCACATACACAAAGCTCTCTATGCTTCATCACAACACAAAGCTCTGCATGCTTCATCACATACACAAAGCTCTCCATGCTTCATCACAACACAAAGCTCTCCATGCTTCATCACAACACAAAGCTCTGCATGCTTCATCACATACACAAAGCTCTGCATGCTTCATCACAACACAAAGCTCTGCATGCTTCATCACATACACAAAGCTCTGCATGCTTCATCACATACACAAAGCTCTCCATGCTTCATCACACACACAAAGCTCTGCATGCTTCATCACATACACAAAGCTCTCTATGCTTCATCACATACACAAAGCTCTGCATGCTTCATCACATACACAAAGCTCTGCATGCTTCATCACATACACAAAGCTCTCTATGCTTCATCACATACACAAAGCTCTGCATGCTTCATCACATACACAAAGCTCTGCATGCTTCATCACATACACAAAGCTCTCTATGCTTCATCACATACACAAAGCTCTGCATGCTTCATCACATACACAAAGCTCTCTATGCTTCATCACATACACAAAGCTCTGCATGCTTCATCACATACACAAAGCTCTCTATGCTTCATCACACACACAAAGCTCTGCATGCTTCATCACATACACAAAGCTCTCCATGCTTCATCACAACACAAAGCTCTCAGCTCAACCCCAGGATGAAGGTTCCACCTGCTCCCACACTCACTCATCGCTTCCTGTCAGGGTGGGGGGCAGAGGGGGGGGGGGAGAGGGAGACAGAGAGAGGGAGGGAGAGAGAGAAGAGGGAGAGAGAGAAGAGGGAGAGAGAGACAGAGAGAGGGAGAGAGATACAGAGAGAGGGAGGGAGAGAGAGAAGAGGGAGAGAGATAGAGAGAGAGGGGGAGAGGATGAGGGAGAGAGAGAGAGAAGAGGGAGAGAGATACAGAGAGAGGGAGGGAGAGAGAGAAGAGGGAGAGAGATACAGAGAGAGGGAGGGAGAGAGATACAGAGAGAGGGAGGGAGAGAAGAGGGAGAGAGAGACAGAGAGAGGGGGAGAGGATGAGGGAGGGGGGGAGAGAGAAGAGGGAGAGAGAGACAGAGAGAGGGAGAGACAGAAGAGGGAGAGAGAGAAGAGGAAGAGACAGAGAGAGCGGGAGAGGATGAGGGAGGGAGACAGAGAGAGAGGGAGGGAGAGAGAGAAGAGGGAGAGAGATAGAGAGAGGGGGAGAGGATAAGGGAGGGAGACAGAGAGAGAGAGAGGGAGAGGAGGGAGGGAGAGACAGAGAGAGGGGGAGAGGATGAGGGAGGGAGACAGAGAGAGAGGGAGGGAGAGAGAAGAGGGAGAGAGAGACAGAGAGAGGGAGGGAGAGAGAGAAGAGGGAGAGAGAGACAGAGAGAGAGAGGGAGGGAGAGAGAGAAGAGGGGGAGAGAGAGAGAGAGAGAGGGAGGGAGAGAGAGACAGAGAGAGGGGAGAGGATGAGGGAGGGAGACAGAGAGAGAGGAGAGAGAGAGAGCGGGAGAGAGAGAGAAGAGAGAGAGGGGAGAGGGAGAGGGGAGATGGAGAGAGAGAGAAAGGAAGAGGATGAGGGAGGGAGACAGAGAGAGAGAGGGGAGAGACAGAGAGGGGGAGAGACAGAGAGAGGGAGAGGAGGGAGAGAGAAAGAAGAGAGAGAGGGGAGATGGAGAGAGAGACAGAGAGAGATAAAGGGAGAGGGGAGAGGAGGGAGAGAGAGAAGCAGTGGTGAAAGTGTGGAAGAGAGGACAGTTGAAGGATGTAGATGACAGATGAGAGGAAGACAGGGAAGAGAAATAGAGTGTTTGTTTGTTTCTGCTCCTTTAAGGACGTGCTGCTATCTGAAGACTGCTTCACTTTGAAGACCTTGAGAAATGAGGAGGGACAAAGTGACAATTACACACAGACACAATATTGAGACATGAAGACAGAGACAGATGAGCCAGAGAGAGACAAGTGAATAAGACGTGCATTGGTTTTATTATGTGAGATATAAAGAAAGAGAATGAGAATTCAATCAACAGAGAACTACCAGGTCCATGAGTGTGTGTGTGTGTGCATGTGTACGCGTGTGCATGCGTGTGTGTGTGTGTGTGCGTGTGTGTGTGCGTGTGTGTGTGTACATGCATGTGTGTGTGTGTGTGTGTGTGTGCATGTGTACGCGTGTGCATGTGTGTGTGTGCATGTGCATGTGTGTGTGTGCGCGTGCTCACACACATGCACACACACGCACACACGCATGCATGTACACACACACACACACGCACACACACACGCACACACACGCACACACACACACGCATGCACGCAAACACACACACACACTCAAGGACACTGTGCTCATTCCTCTAAGAGCTTCGGACTCACAGCTGGAAGAGAATGTTCTCACAATCAAAGAGTCATTATCTAAGAAGAGCACGGGCTAAACGTGTGTGTGTGTGTGTGTGTGTGTGTGTGTGTGTGTGTGTGTGTGTGTGTGTGTGTGTATTTCTGGAATGGAGGCGGCTCTCATGTTAGCTTGGGCTGGTTGTTCAGCACGAGACATATGTAAACTGGATCAGCACACACATGACACGTGGTGGATCGGTCCCGTCCCGTCTCTACCTGGATGGTGACATGAGACTTGGATGAAGGTGTGGATGAATGACAGCAGATGAGGTGACGAGTCAAGTTCCAACTGCAGAGCTCTACAAACAACCAGCCTACACACATGTGCAGGACAGTTACTCATCACAAGTCAAACTAGTCTACACACATGTGCAGGACAGTTACTCATCACAAGTCAAACCAGCCTACACACATGTGCAGGACAGTTACTCATCACAAGTCAAACCAGTCTACACACATGTGCAGGACAGTTACTCATCACAAGTCAAACCAGTCTACACACATGTGCAGGACAGTTACTCATCACAAGTCAAACCAGCCTACACACATGTGCAGGACAGTTACTCATCACAAGTCAAACCAGTCTACACACATGTGCAGGACAGTTACTCATCACAAGTCAAACCAGTCTACACACATGTGCAGGACAGTTACTCATCACAAGTCAAACCAGCCTACACACATGTGCAGGACAGTTACTCATCACAAGTCAAACCAGTCTACACACATGTGCAGCACAGTTACTCATCACAAGTCAAACCAGCCTACACACATGTGCAGGACAGTTACTCATCACAAGTCAAACCAGCCTACAGACCTGTGCAGGACACTTACTCATCACAAGTCAAACCAGCCTACACACATGTGCAGGACAGTTACTCATCACAAGTCAAACCAGCCTACACACATGTGCAGCACAGTTACTCATCACAAGTCAAACCAGCCTACACACATGTGCAGCACAGTTACTCATCACAAGTCAAACCAGTCTACACACATGTGCAGCACAGTTACTCATCACAAGTCAAACCAGCCTACACACATGTGCAGGACAGTTACTCATCACAAGTCAAACCAGCCTACACACATGTGCAGGACAGTTACTCAAACCAGCCTACACACCTGTGCAGGACAGTTACTCATCACAAGTCAAACCAGCCTACAGACCTGTGCAGGACAGTTACTCAAACCAGTCTACACACATGTGCAGGACAGTTACTCATCACAAGTCAAACCAGCCTACACACATGTGCAGGACAGTTACTCAAACCAGCCTACAGACCTGTGCAGGACACTTACTCATCACAAGTCAAACCAGCCTACACACATGTGCAGGACAGTTACTCATCACAAGTCAAACCAGCCTACACACATGTGCAGGACACTTACTCATCACAAGTCAAACTAGCCTACAGACCTGTGCAGGACAGTTACTCATCACAAGTCAAACCAGCCTACACACATGTGCAGGACAGTTACTCATCACAAGTCAAACCAGCCTACACACCTGTGCAGGACAGTTACTCACAGTATAGCTCAAGGTACTGTACTGTACATAAATTGAACATAAAAAGAAAATGTATTAAATTTATTAAAATGAAATGCATTCTTACACTTAGCAGCCTAATTAATGCATAGAGTGCAGACACACCTTTTACAGATCAGAAAGCACAGCTGCTAGCAGGGCTCCACTGAGCTGTACTTACATGAAGCTTAGCTGCATGATACATTATTCTAGCCTCAGCACCACGTGTGGCACATCGTTAGAGGCACATCGTTAGCCCTGCAGCTGAACAGTTATCGACCATATCACACAGAGCATCATTACCTGATTAGCAACTGCACACCACTCACAGGCACACATACAATTATCATATGTTCATGAATTAATTATATTGATCCTCTTAAAGAGTATCCACACTGGTATTTTATAGAAGTACAGGGTCTCTATCTAAAAAAGAAAATTTAATGTGTGCCTTCTTTGCTAATGCGGTTAGCATGCTAGGTAACAGATATTGAGCTACAACCACAAACTCACCAATATTATCCAAATGTTCACCGTTCTGAGCATCTGTAGGCGAAGTCGTAGCTCCTCAGTCTACTCTTGTTGTTCAGTGTTAAACGTATAATTATCATGCTCTAACTTTGGTTTAACTCCAGAACTCCAACAGGACTGAAACGCACAGTGTGAAGGAAGAGACTCCGTATCAAAGATAGTGTAACAAGAGAAAGATGATCACTCTTCTCTAAAGTGCACTAAAGCAGAGCATAGCCTACTGTATCAATCAACTATCTACCTCATTTAAAGGGACAGTAACATGACATCTGGGGTTAAACTACCCCAAGATTGGGGGGGGGGGGGGGGGTTACACACACAATCAGGTGAGAAGGTGTTCACTAAAGAGCTGGCTCTTCAGCATTATGTTTAGCAGAATAATGTTGATCCTTCAATGTGTTATGAACTATTCTTTAGACATATTTTCCTGCTTTCCATTCATTGTTTTTTTTAATAAAGACTCATTAGAACATTTGAAAATGTATTGCAAGGCCTAATTGTGTAGGAATGTCAAGGAAACTATTCCTCTCCAGCAAGTGTTGCTCAAGTCAAAACATAACAAATGTAATAAGCTCCTTAATGATCCATAGAGGTGTTTTGGGGTGTCCTCTCCCATTCCCTTTAGGAACCAGGTGCACTTGGAACTTGACGCATTGCTATTTAAACAGCGGATCATCAGCTTCTGTCTGGACCAACTGCTCACAAAGAACAAAGCAAAGCAAAGAACAGCAGAAGAAGAGAGATTGGAGAGACTGTGTTTGAGGTGAAACCATACATGTTGCTGTTCACTACAGCTGTGGAGAGAATAGATCCTAGTTTACATCATGTTGTCTGAAGCACTTTCATACTCTCACTTTGACAGGCGATAATTACATCTGTGTATATATCTCATCTGTATGCACAGTCATGTTTCCATCATTGAAAAGTATAGAGACACTGCATGAAATAGGCCACGGCCATCACGGGGGAAAGCTCTCCATTCACTTCCGAACACCAGCGTAATTTTCCTTGAATTAAACATAGCTCAAAGCTGTTGTGTGGTGGGGCTGCACAGACAACAAATGTAAAAAAAAAGTCAACAATTGAGGTTTTTTTGTACTCCTGAGCAAAACAAGGAAGCCATTGAGAATTGGCGAGAAGAAAAATGTGGATCTAGCTATCAAGGAAGTAAGTTGGAGTGTTCATCTTCCGTATATATGATATTTGTGTGCAACACGTGACATAGGAGAATGCCAGGATTGGGGGGGGAGTTTTTGTTTCCCCCCCGTTTTGGGCGTGGTTTCTGAATGATGATGTCTCTATTGCTAACATCCATTGCCAGTTTTACTCAGCCAGAGAAATACATGAATATGCAAAGCTTTCTAGCTTTAAGAAACACTCATTACAGTGGCAAGCACTCATTTGGAATGGTGGTTTTGCTTAAACGACTTCAGAGCCAACAATTTGCAGGTAGCCTTATTAAAACAAGCTCTACCGTTAATCAGAAGTGACTGTATTTACTCTGAGCGCGGTGTGATAATTCAAAGATCAACTTAATTATCAAGATTCACTCCTGCGTTGAGTCGCATTAGTCACACATCAGCCCCATGCAAAGCATGGCCACACACACACACACGCGCACACATACGCACGCACGAGCACGCGCGCACGCACAAGCACACGTGCGCACACACACACACACACACACAATACGCACACACATGCGCACGCACGAGCACACATGCACGCGCGCACGCACGCACACAGTAATTGCCACTTCAAAATATGTGTTATTATCTCAGTTATTTTTCCTGTAACTTGTGACTGTGATTCTCAAATATAAAAGGTGAATTGTCTCCAGTCACACCTTCACAATGTTTTAGTTTCACTGAATTAAAAATACTTCAGGCGTATAATGAACTCTGCTTCTTTTCCACCTGTCATAGCATGTGATGCTCTGAACGCTGCCGTCAAGGCTGTGATGATGCTGTTTCACCGCCTCCTCCAATTTTCCAATCCAACTTTAAAGGAACACTCCGCCGATTTTCCACCAGCATCATTCATTACAAAATGACTTACATTCGTACAAAATCAGTAGTATATCCGAAAACAGTAAACAGTTTTGCAGGAATTCATTTAGTTTGACAGTTAACACTAGAAAGACCACAGCGGCCATTTTGACCTTTTTGAAATTTAGATGGGCCTCACTGGCCTCACTATTCAATTTGATTATGATTCCACGATGCATCACGATGCAGCTCAAAGTATTGCAGCTCCAAGTATCACATCCTCAATTTTCTATATTATTACTGCACATGGCTACTTTTTCATCAATTAATACAAGCAGTCAGATACTGTAAATATCAACTCCCTTTTTTACTTAGAAAGTGCTTTAAAATCTGAATGTCAACAGAAATTTAAACATAAACGATTCAATGATTAATCTGTCAACGATTCGATTCGATTCACACGTCTGCATCGCGATGCATCGATTAAACGATTAATTTTGACACCCCTAATTTTTACCTAGAAAGACCAAAGACCATTTTGACCTCACTGAATGTCCCCGGGTTCTTCTAGACCTATTTCTTTGTCTATATTTTCACATGTTGGTGTTGTTTTGTCTTTTTAAAATAGATCTTGAGCTGAGTTCCCCCTTTTTCTTTCCGCCATCATGTTATTAATTCAAATTCGATTTTAGATCATTGATTTTTGTTACATTTGTGCAAATCGATTCAGAATTGTCCACATCCGCATCGCGATGCATCTAAGAATCGATACACTTCTACACCCCTAGTGTGTGTGTGTGTGTGTGTGTGTGTGTGTGTGTGTGTTCACCCTCGATACCTGAAGCGTAGACAGACGACTTACTCAATTTGCTGTTCAATGTGTTTTAATCTCGTTTTAATGCTCATTAGTAATTGTGCAGAATTAAAATGCTCAGTATATAGAGTATGTACCCAGGCACAGCTATGACAGTAATCACCTTTTTTACTTTGCCATCATCACCTGGACATGTTACAACAAAGCTGGAAAATGTCACACTCCTGAAATAGTGATTACATTCAATGAAGTTTTTATGATCCCTGTGCTTGATCCAATGCAACAAGTAGTAACACCATACAGAAAAGAAAAAGAGGATATAAAGAAAAATACATGATTTTATCATATCAACCAGAATCTGGAGTTGTAATGGTTCTTTAACTTTAACTAACATTTCCCCCACATAAAACTAAACCAGTTTATCAAGAAGAAGAAAGATAAAAAGACGAGAGACATTAGTAGTTACTGGGCCTTTTTCACAGACAGGAAGTCTAATTCTCTCAGTGGAGAGCTCCATTCAAAGAAGAAATTCATCTTCAAATATGCTTATTAACACAAGTCTGTGAAGTGTTGTATCTGTTGTTCTATTTAAAGAAAAACACATTAGAATGGCTAGAACAGTTACCTGGAGAGGGGGGGGGGGTGTAGGCTACTGTATTTGTAAATTTGTCATTTTAATTTACAATGAATTCTATCTGAGAAAATCTAATGATTAGTCTAATCTGTATGATTGACAGGAGAGATGATCAGAGGGGCAGAGTTTTTACTGCCATCGCTAAGACCCGGCCCAAAGAATGGGTAGAGCTTCTCAGTTAAGGTGCAGCCAGTGAAGGAGTAGATCAGAGCTGCAGCATCTACGTCATAAAAGGAGACCAGACCCTCCTCATAGTCCACAAACACCCCCACCTTCTGAGGCTGCGTCTTCAGAGAGAGGAGGACAGCAGGGCCAGCATTAGCTTCATACTCATCTCCATTCCTCAACAATATAGTCCAGGAGCCATTCTGTGGGCCCAGTGCGATTCTTCCCTTCCTGTTGATCGACCCTCTGGCCACTCCTAAATCCCACTGATTCTTCTGTTTAACCTGAACCTCGTAGTAAAACCTTCCTGAAGAGAAGCTCTGCTTTCCTAACACATTGACACAGCGATCAAATCTCTCTGGGTTGTTTGGGAGATTCTTCTTTACATCACCAAATTTTACTTGTTTCCCATCATCAGACAGGATGAGATGGGGATTTGCTGTATCAGGATCTAGAGTCACATCCACTGCCTACTGCTGGACCCTCTTCAGCTCAGCCTCAAGCAGCTTCTCCTTCTCTTTCCTGAGAGTCTCCTCCAGCTGAGCCACAGCTCTCCTCACAGTCCCCTCATATGATGAGTGGACACTGACCTCTGTCCAGTCCTTGGTGTGTGGAGGAGTGTTCAGGGATGGGAAGCTTTGGATGAGGTGGAGGTGGTCTTCAATGTGTGAGAGCTGCTCCACCTCAGCGCTTCTCTTCATCAGCTCAGAGATCTCCTGTTCCAGCTCTTCGATGAAGCTTTGAGCCTGTTTCTCGGTTGTTTTCTGCTTCTCTTCAATCGTCTCAATGAGCTCATCCTGGCCTCTCTCCACAGACTGCATCAGAGCGGTGAAGACCTGCACACTATCTGCTATCTCTCTTTCTGCATCTTC
Organism: Poromitra crassiceps; assembly: GCF_964638095.1. NCBI lineage: Eukaryota > Metazoa > Chordata > Actinopteri > Beryciformes > Melamphaidae > Poromitra > Poromitra crassiceps. The sequence continues at coordinate 6,194 of NW_028150397.1, read as the reverse complement.
CTTGCTGAGCTCCACTGAGTGTTTGATCTCCTGAATCTTCAGTCGTCTCTCCTGGATCTTCTGCTGAATTGCAGCCCCTGTCTTCCCCAGCTCAGCCATCTTTCCTTTGTATTCCTCTGTCAGAGGGACAATGTCATGTGACTTGTGGTCTGACTCAGTGCATACCTGACATACACAGATCTGGTCTGTCTTGCAGAACAGCTCCAGTGGTTTCTCATGCTCTTTACACATCCTGTCTTCCAGGTTCTCAACAGGATCGATCAGCGTGTGTCTTTTCATGCTTTTGATGATGTGGTGAGGCTCCAGGTGAGTCTCACAGTAGGAGGCCAGACACTCCAGGCAGGATTTCAGGGCCTTCAGTTTGGTCCCAGTGCAGACGTCACAGGGAACTTCTTCTGGTTTGGCTTTCATCCCAGCTAACTTCCTGGCCTGAGCAGCCATCTCATTTATGAAAGTATTGACACGCAGCTCAGGTCTTGTCTTGAAATGCTGATTACACAGAGGACACTGGCACGGAACATTAACCTCCCAGTGTTGTGTGATACAGTTTTTGCAGAAGTTATGTCCACATGGTGTGGAGACTGGATCAGTGAACACATCCAGACAGATGCAGCAGAGAAACTCCTCTTCAGACAGGACACTGCTGGCAGCAGCCATATCTAGACACTGAGACCAAAAGTGAAAATCAAGTCAAGTCAGGTCAACTTTATTTATAGAGCACATTTACAACGACACAGGCCGATCAAAGTGCTTTACAGGTAAAAACACAGAGCATAAAGCAGGTACAAATGCACTAATCAGAGAGCAAGGTGCAGTACAAGGTGCAGTAAAACAAGTAATAAAAATGGGTAGAAGTTGAAAGACAAAATGAATAAAATTAGTAAAAAGAATAAAATAAGAATAAAATAAAAGTGTGAATAACAATACTGTAGCACACAATTCTTTCATATAAAAATAGCAAGGTTAGATATCAAAGGTTATTTTGAGTTGTGTATTTAAATTACACTTCACTGAAAACATCATTTGACAACTATCAGTGCAAAATGAACACAGGGAAACATCCCATCTGGATTCAGCTGTGTTTAAACAGTCAATATGATCTGTTGTACTCACCTTTGTAACTCAGAGTCTGATGTATTGTTGAGAAAGGTCTGATGAACTTACGTTGATTTCTTCTTTCGAGAGCAAGAGAGAGTCTCTTCTAACTTCAGCAGTGCTGTCGCTCTGAGTTCCTTTTGATTTCACTTCAGTAATGTTGACACACCTGTCTGTCCAGTGTTGCTCCGCCTCTTACTGCAGTTGTATAAAGAAGATTGTAACCCACAGCTTGCAGGTATAATCCTCAGGTCCTGCAATTGCATACAGTGGACTCCTCTTATAGTCAGTGTTGGGGGTAACACATTACAAAAGTAACATATTACATGTAATATATTACTTTTAGCAGTAACTCAGTAATATAACTTATTACTTATAGGATTTCAGTAATATTATACCAGTTACTTTGTCAAGTAACTAAAGTTACAAATTGAGTTACATTTTATTAAATCAAAGAACATATTTAAAAAAGATACAAGGCGGTTGAAATTATTTTTTGGGATGTTCAGGGGCGGCGATGTCATTCTGCTGCTGCTGTTGTTTTGGTAAAAGTAATGCAAAAGTAGTGTAATAAGTAACGAGTTACTTTACACAGAAAGTAATATTGTAAAGTAACGTATTACTTTCAAATGAAAGTAACTAGTAATATGTAGTGTATTACATTTTGAAAGTAACTTGCCCAACACTGCTTATAGTGTATGTAGGCTTTACGTTGAATATGATTACTGTTTTATTGCACTTATTCCTGTCAACGTGTGTGTGTGTGTGTGTGTGTGTGTGTGTGTGTGTGTGTGTGTGTGTGTGTGTGTGTGTGTGTGTGTGTGTGTGTGTGTGTGTATGTGTGTGGCCAGCATGTGTGAGTGCTCATGCTGTGATCCATGCAGCCTTTCATCCATCATGGCAGTAAATGAGGAGTAGACTCCCTTCACTTCTCCTCTCCTCTCCTCTCCTCTCCTCTCCTCTCCTCTCCTCTCCTCTCCTCTCCTCTCCTCTCCTCTCCTCTCCTCTCCTCTCCCCTCCCCTCTCCTCTCCTCTCCTCTCCTCTCCTCTCCTCTCTCCTCTCCTCTCTTCTCCTATCCTATCCTCTCCTCTCCTCTCCTCTCTTCTCCTCTCCTCTCCTCTCCTCTCTTCTCCTCTCCTCTCCTCTCTTCTCTTCTCTTCTCCTCTCCTCTCCTCTCCTCTCCTCTCTTCTCTCCTCTCCTCTCCTCTCCTCTCCTCTCCTATCCTCTCCTCTCCTCTCCTCTCCTCTCCTCTCCTCTCCTCTCTTCTCCTCTCCTCTCTCTTCTCCTCTCCTCTCCTCTCTCCTCTCTTCTCCTCTCCTCTCCTCTCTTCTCCTCTCCTCTCCTCTCCTCTCTTCTCCTCTCCTCTCCTCTCTTCTCCTCTCCTCTCCTCTCTCCTCGGTCCTCTGGTCTGTCTTCACACCAGCTGACACACAGACCGGATAATTAGCATCTGTGGCCAACAGTCACGACACACACACACACATATACACACACACACACACACACACACACGCATGCACACAAACATACACACATGCACGCAAGCACACGCAAGCACACACATACACACACACACACACACACACACACACACACACACAGCTTAATTCCACAGCGACACTCCAGGGGAAATGAACAGGTGAAGAGGGAAGGTGAGAGGGGGACCAGGCTGGAAAGGGATGAGGTGTAGAAACAGCAGAAGTAGAGAGAGTGAGAAATAGTGGGCAGTTTGATGACTTTCGTCTTACACTGATTCAGACAGAACACATCGAGTGGGAACGCAGAATCAATGGAAGGAGGCGAAGGGAACAAGATGGACGCAACGTCGCCGTGCGCGGCACAAATGGAGGCGAGGCGGCGGCCGCTCACTCAAGTCACATGTTCAGCCTGGGCGAGGACGCGTGGAGCCAATCGACTCAGAGCAGGAGCCTTACTTTGTACCTGGACATTTCTTCACAAAATGGATGATGATCTCATTGCAGCAGTGTGTGCAGCTCGATGGCACAGTGTCATTATTTACAGCGCCAGAAACAAAAAGGAGAGAAGTTCAGCATGAAATGTCGCCGCGTCCGTTAAGTGTAATATACCGTTAGAACAGTGGTTCCCAACCTTAGGGTCGCGACCCTAAGTGGGGTCGCTTGGAATTCAAATAGGGTCGCCTAAAATTTCTAAAATAAAAAAATTAAATAAAAACAATAACACCAGACCCAATTTAATACTACCAAAGATGATTAGAGTCACTTGGGATTTTTTCTGAGTTTAAAGTGATAATCTCTAAGATTTCAGCTTTCTTCTCTTGGGTGACACCTATGGCGATGAGTGGTAATTGCAGGTGACGTCCAAACTGTTGCATTATGGGACATTACTAATGTCACATAATGTCACTATATACTGCAAAGGCTTCCATCAATGGACCATAGCCTCAATCAACATTGTGAGTGACTCTTAATTTATTTATTTTTATTTAGATGAAAATCTTTGAGATTATAACTTTAAATCAGGATTCTGAGAATAAAGTCAGAGTTTTGAGATTAAAGTCAGAATTCTCAGATTAAAGTCAGAATTCTGCAGGGGAAAAGAAGCATACTATGTGACATCACTGACGATGTCACTGATGACATTATCGATGGTGTATCGGAATTTGAATGTCGCGGGTCCCTAGATTTTTGCGACGTCAAAATAGGGTCACGAGCCAAAAAAAGGTTGGGAACCCCAGCGTTAGAATAAAGAACAACGCTGGAGAAGCCAAAACGATGGAAGGGTAGTGTGTGTACAGATAATCAGAGGTGTAGTAGTGCTATCTGGAGAAGTGGGGGAACGCACCTATATGGGGAACACCCGCACAAGCACAGGTCCCAACAACCCCCCCTTCCCCCCGCACGCACCCACGCACACATGCTAACATTCACGGAGCCTATTAATTAATTAATCGTTCAGGCAATCGCTTATATCAACGAATTAAATGAGCAAACTCAGAGATTCCTCAAGTGCTGCAAACGGCTTGAATGGTTTCTTTTCCTCCCGAGTCCCGACCTGTCTGTCTTGTAGGCTATGTGAAAATGTCGCATCAGCCTCGAGACATATAGCCTAACTTTTGTGGGGAGAAATACATTGAAAACTAGTCAGATATGACTTGAATGCCACTTGTAAAATCATCCAGTGTAATGTTAGTGCGACGGTGCGACCGCTATTTTGACTGGCGGCTTTTGGGCGATGTAACAAAAGCAAGCGCTCACTTTCTTTGGCACATTGCCACCCCCACATTATCGCCTGAATGCGTCAGAATGCATCCTCTGTTAAAACGGCATGTTTTTTAATCGAGTTTGGTTACAGATTCGCTAAAGCTGTTTCCATATCACATTTCTTTTTATCGATACACTTTACCGCAGCCCCCTCCCCCCGCCCACTCTACTCGCCATCAGCAGAGGATACGGACCATTTCCAGCGGTTTCTAAACTCAGACTCATCATGTCTAGAAAGGTCAAACCGGAAAATATCCTGCTCTGGCTAGCCGGACAATGCGGACATGGTCCAGACTTCATGCTTAGAAGTGGCTACACTGTCACTGACACACACAACTTCACTTATTGTGTCTAGACACTGCAGAAGTAGCCCGTGACATTTGCAGCTCTGAAACTAAAATAGAAGTATATAGGCACAGCAGAGCAGACTCAGCAGAGTCAGTTATCAACACAAACAGCTAAACAATCTCTCAACCAGTCTCAAGCATCACACAAGTTGCACAAGGCATTGATCATCATTTGGCACGGCGGCCGGCATTTTTAGTAAGTAACTTACCATTTTGTGGCGAATTCTGGCGATGCAAATTGCAATGGGCTGATTAACGCTAACTTTTGATTCAACCCCGTTGAAAAGAAACACGCTTTTAACACATTGTTTCTTCACGATTGTAAACGTACCTTTTTAGCAGCTGGTCCGAAAAATGAAAGGATGTTTGGCTGCCTTTTCATCTTTACTTGTTATAGTGAGGTACTGGGATTAAAAAAAAACGTATTTTGATGCTGAAAAAGCCAGTAGTTAAGGTGGAATGTTTCCTTCTTCCTTCAAGCCACGAGTTAATGCCGTGTGAATCATTCAGCCCACCTTAAATATAGTTAAGGTGGAATGTTTCCTTCTTCCTTCAAGCCACAAGTTTATGCCGTGTGAATCATTCAGCCCACCTTAAATATAGTTAAGGTGGAATGCTTCCTTCTTCCTTCAAGCCACGAGTTGATGCCGTGTGAATCATTCAGCCCACCTTAAATATAGTTAAGGTGGAATGCTTCCTTCTTCCTTCAAGCCACGAGTTGATGCCGTGTGAATCATTCAGCCCACCTTAAATATAGTTAAGGTGGAATGTTTCCTTCTTCCTTCAAGCCACGAGTTGATGCCGTGTGAATCATTCAGCCCACCTTAAATATAGGACGAACGACAACTTTGCCTAGTTTCACTCCTTTTATTGGCTCCACATGCACACACACTGTCTGACACACACAAAACACCCTGGCCTTGGAGAAGTATGGGAACGCCGTTCCCCCGGGTTCCACAGGCTCTACACCTATGGAGATAATCATATATGCACCAAAACCACATCAGCAAGCGATCACATTGTCATGTGGAGCCTTCATTATAATCCAAACTCCACCCAAGGACAGACACGAAGCTGCAGGAACAATACTTGTATTAAGCGATGATGATAAGCACTCCAGTTTCATTATGACGCCCATAAAGAATTTTCTTTTTTAATTACTGAGCCACGCTGATGGGCTGCATGATGAGCAGTAAAAAGTTTCTCATTACGTTTGGATGTGAACGGCAAAAACCATTATGGATTCTTTCTAAACGGAGTAAGAAAGCCTGCAGTGCCCCATAGATGAGAATAACTCTTCAATCTGACGTTCTCGTGCAAACACTGAGCAGCATTCAGAAGAACTCAGAACAACATCCACAGTCAGCCACCTCAGGCTGTGTTTGGGGGGGGGGGGGGGGGGGGAATCAATTGTGTGAAAATTCTGCTGATAACCTGACAAACAAACAAACAAAATCAAGACAAAAAACAAACAGCTGTACCAGTTTTATCTCCACCTTTTACACGTT
>NW_028150398.1:7500-10000 GCF_964638095.1 Poromitra crassiceps | reverse complement strand
TGTGGGGTGTGTGTGTGTGTGTGTGTGTGTGTGTGTGTGTGTGTGGGGGGGGGGGGGGTGAGTGTGAGTGTGTGTGTCTGTGGGTGTGTGGGGGGGGGGTGAGTGTGAGTGTGTGTGTCTGTGGGTGTGTGTGTGTGGGTGTGTGCACACACACACACACACACACACACACGCCCGTACTGAATGCTTAGGGATATCATCTTGTTTTAGCACTTTTGGATAGGATGTGATTTAATGACGTCGGTAACGGCTTGGACCGAGTTCAAAAGTACTAAAATTCAATTAATTTGAAAAGTGGACATGCTATCATTTTCTCCACATTTCTCCTTTAAAGTCTGGCCTGTTTTTACTGTGGACTTATTCAATTAGGCCTATATTTGATTAAACTCGCTCTGATCCAATCTATTAATTAACTAGCAAATGCAAAGTGCCCAACTTGAAAGCTGATGCATAAAATTATATCATGTCCACTTTGATATTTATTTATTTATTTATTTATTTATTTATTTACTTATTTATTTATTTATTTACTTACTTATTTATTTATTTATTTATTTATTTATTTATTTAAACATCCCTTTTTTTACAAGTCGCTGTTGCCTATTTTCAGGTAGTAAATCTCTTCATTTATTTGCCTTGAAACATTGATTTTGATCATAAATGTAATTATGTCCAATGCCTGAAGGCAAAAGAAAATAAACTTTGTGGCAAAATATATTTTATATTTCTTATGTGTCTTCTCCAGCAATCAAATATAAATTGCCCCACGTGATTATGCTGAGGAAGTTGTTAATTTATGATGTCGACGTGGAAGATATCCCATTCACTAACTTGACCGGCAGGTTGAACTCAGTTAGATCACTGTTTCGTATCATTAAGATTAATTTGCTTACTTTGACAGGTCACACACACACACACACACACACACACACACACAGGTAGGCCTACAAACACACACACACACACACACACACACACACACACACACACACATCTCATGTATTCTACCTTCTGATATGTGTGCGTGTCTGCTTTTTTTCTTCTCTCCCCTCTCCCAAAGGGTTGTCACTCATGTCAGCTTGTTTTATCGTTGATCCGGGGGTCAAACGGATCACACTCCCCCCACATCCTCCCTATCACAAAAACCTATTTTTTAAATATAAAAATTAATAAATAATAAATCTCAATTGACTCGATTCTGAGTTTTCTCATCATGGCATGTGTCCATTTCCCCTCTGACACAGTTTTCCTCTCTCTCAAATTTTCTCTCCCTCTCCCTCCTCCCCTCCCCTCTCCCCCCCTCCCAGTGAAGGTCATTCTAATAAAGAGGTCTCGTAGGACCAGGCTGCTAATTGCTCGGCGGCGGCGCTAGCTGCTTTCAGATCCAAATAAAGGCACGGTGCCTTTCTCCAAGCCCCCCCTACACCCCCCCGCACCTCCGTTCCGCCATGTTAAATACAATCTGAGTATTAGTGCTGCCGACTGTCATGGACTGACCTGGCCCTGCCTTACCTCGCAGGACAGAGGGCTGTGAGGGGGTGAGAGGGTATGTTTCATCCCTATGATCACAGGATGATTTCCAACTGGCACAAGCACGCGCGTGCACACACACACACACACACACACACACACACACACACACACACACAGGTGCACACACACACACGAGCGTGCGCGCCCCTTACCTCTTTAGGAATGTACAACTCGTGATTTTTGGCTCAGATAAATGAGGTGTGCATGAAGCTCGCTCCTTCTACAAATATTTCTGTCCAAGTGTGTGTGTGTGTCTGTGTGTGTGTGTCTGTGTGTGTGTGTGTGTGTGTGTGTGTATGTGTGTGTGTGTGTGTGTGTGTGTGTAACAGACAACAGTCTACAGGCTGGTAAATCACTTACTGCACTCTAAGGGAAGGGTCGAGGTGAAGGCAGGAGTGTATGTTTGCCCCGGTCAGACACACACACACACACACACACACATACGCGTGCGCGCACACACACACACACACACACACACACACACACACACACACACACACACACCGAGCGATCTCATCGGTGCGGAATGTGCTGTGTGTTTACCTATGGCTCCAAAACCCACCTGACCGAAGGAGGCTAATCTTTATGGGCTCAGCAAACAGGGACTTTGTCTTCAGAGAAGTGCAGGCAGGCAAGCAGACACACATTTCACACACACACACACACACACACACACACACACACACACACACACACACACACACTAGGAAGAAAAACGTATCGCACATGCAACCAATATGTATGTTGAGACAACCTGAACCCCCGTGTGGCAGACAGGATAGGGCCACATGATTTCTGCAAAGGAAAAATGCCAGAATCCTGGAATTTGGGAATAAGAATGAAATCAACTGTAAAACATGATACACAATATTGTAGAATTGTTTTCATAATTTTCCTGAAATTAATAAAACTATTACTGATCAAATTCATCTCTTCTTCTTCTTCTTCTTCTTCTTCTTCTGCTCCT
>NW_028150398.1:0-2500 GCF_964638095.1 Poromitra crassiceps | reverse complement strand
AAATTCGCATCAAGTGCGTCTCCATTAACAGCTGTGAAGCAAATACGTACGTAGGCTGTGTGTTTGCGGGCGAGACAAGATCATACTGTACTTTCAGGATAAGGCAGGTGGGCCAAATGTTCGCTATGTCAGAACTTATTCGAAAAAAGCTGTTTCCATCTCCCATTTTGCACATTAACTGTAAAACCTTTTGGCAGTTGAGTCTACATCCCCCAGAATTTAGCCGTTCCATCAACCTTTTCTGATGCGATGCTTCAAAATGTGCATCAAACTATGGAAACACGACTAATGACGCCACCGGATGCTTCTTTTTCTCAGGCGTGTTTTCAGGTTCACGACTTGTTGATAGAATGAAATAAGGCTCTTTTGGGTGTAACAGCTCAAACAAATCTTCTGAATCCACAGAGCCATTCACTGTCAATGGAGGAACTCCAGATGTTGTTGCTTGATTACAACAGCGGTTAGACCTCCGATGCCTTCGTTAGCTTTGCTATCTCCAGGAGAGAGTCTTTCTCTTGCTCACACGTCTTGATTGAAGCATCACAGATCATAGAAAGAAGCGATGGGGATTCTATTTCAGGGTGCAAACTTTAATGTTTTCCCAGGTTTGCTCTATTGAACCTGTCACTAGTTACCAGGCATAACCAGAGGCAGGAAGACAGCATGCAGGGAGTAGAGGGGAAAATAGAGGCGGATAATTCAACAGTCAGATGAAAGTAGATAGATGATGGAGTGTAGATCTACTGGCAGAGACCATCTTTTCCTCCTCCCCCTCCTCCTCCTCCTCCCCCTCCTCCCCTCCTCCCCCTCCTCCCCCTCCACCTCCTCCTCCTCCTCCTCCTCCTCCTCCTCCTCCCCCTCCTCCCCCCTCCTCCCCCTCCTCCCCTCCTCCCCCTCCTCCCCCTCCTCCTCCTCCTCCTCCCCCTCCTCCCCCTCCTCCTCCTCCCCCTCCTCCCCCCCTCCTCCCCCTCCTCCTCCTCCTCCTCCTCCTCCCCCTCCTCCCCCTCCTCCCCCTCCTCCCCCTCCTCCCCCTCCTCCTCCTCCTCCTCCCCCTCCTCCCCCTCCTCCTCCTCCCCCTCCTCCCCCCCCCCTCCTCCCCCTCCTCCTCCTCCTCCTCCTCCTCCCCCCCCTCTCCCCCTCCTCCTCCTCCTCCTCCTCCTCCTCCTCCTCCTCCTCCTCCTCCTCCCCCTCCTCCCCCCCCTCCTCCCCCTCCTCCTCCTCCTCCTCCTCCTCCTCCCCCTCCTCCTCCTCCTCCTCCCCCTCCTCCCCCTCCTCCCCCCTCTCCTCCCCCCCCCCCTCCCTCCTCCTCCCCCCTCCCCCCTCCTCCCCCTCCTCCCCCTCCTCCTCCTCCTCCTCCTCCTCCTCCTCCTCCTCCTCCTCCTCCTCCCTCCCCCCTCCTCCCCCTCCTCCCCCTCCTCCTCCCCCTCCTCCTCCCTCCTCCTCCTCCTCCTCCTCCCCCCTCCTCCCCCTCCTCCCCCTCCTCCTCCCCCTCCTCCCCCTCCTCCCCCTCCTCCTCCCCCTCCTCCTCCCTCCTCCTCCTCCTCCTCCTCCCCCCTCCTCCCCCTCCTCCTCCTCCTCCTCCTCCTCCTCCCCCCTCCTCCCCCTCCTCCCCCTCCTCCTCCCCCTCCTCCCCTCCTCCTCCTCCTCCTCCTCCTCCTCCTCCTCCTCCTCCTCCCCCTCCTCCCCCCCCTCCTCCCCCTCCTCCTCCTCCTCCTCCTCCTCCTCCCCCTCCTCCTCCTCCTCCTCCCCCTCCTCCCCCTCCTCCCCCCTCTCCTCCCCCCCCCCCTCCCTCCTCCTCCCCCTCCCCCTCCTCCCCCTCCTCCCCCTCCTCCTCCTCCTCCTCCTCTCCTCCTCCTCCTCCTCCTCCTCCTCCCCCCCTCCTCCCCCTCCTCCCCCTCCTCCTCCCCCTCCTCCTCCCTCCTCCTCCTCCTCCTCCTCCCCCCTCCTCCCCCTCCTCCCCCTCCTCCTCCCCCTCCTCCCCCTCCTCCCCCTCCTCCTCCCCCTCCTCCTCCCTCCTCCTCCTCCTCCTCCTCCCCCCTCCTCCCCCTCCTCCTCCTCCTCCTCCTCCTCCTCCCCCCTCCTCCCCCTCCTCCCCCTCCTCCCCCTCCTCCTCCTCCTCCTCCTCCTCCTCCTCCCCCTCCTCCTCCTCCTCCTCCCCCCTCCTCCCCCTCCTCCCCCTCCTCCCCCTCCCCCTCCCCCTCCCCCTCCTCCTCCCCCTCCCCTCCCCCTCCCCCTCCTCCTCCCCCTCCTCCCCCCTCTCCCCTCAGTTCTTTGCCTAATAAGCAGTGTTCCTGCGAGCTGATGCAAGGCGGGGGAAACACAAACAGGCATTCTGGGACTGAGAGAAATATTCCCACATGAGGCAGAACATGATAAAGACTTATTATCACACTAAGCTGCTGTAAACACACATGCACGCACAAACACACACACACATGCACGCACACACACACATGCACGCACAAACACATACTGTAGCTACACACACACACACACACAC
>NW_028150399.1:0-18021 GCF_964638095.1 Poromitra crassiceps | reverse complement strand
AGTACTTCCCCTCAACAAAACCAGAAGCTCTGGCTATGTATTTTGCTTTGTAAATTACAATGTCTCGAAATTGTACATTATAATTTCACAATGTGGTGAATGCACGAGTTCACAACATGTATATGAGAGTACTCCACAGTTCTCACTTACTACTCCTAATGCCACACACATAAGGAAGTCCTTACTCGTTGTCGGACTTGGTGTACCACTCAGGCAATATCACAGAAGGTCATAAACGTCTCCACGGTAATAAAGAAGTTATATCGGAGTTCTCTCCTCTTCTTTATCAAGCCCAAAGACAAAAACGTCTCTGATAGTTGAATAATAAAGTTGTGTCGTGTTGTATCAAGTTTAATAACTAGCATCAAGCACGCACTGGGCCATACGGACCCTTTCCACTCTCGCTGTTAATGAAAGTTGAACATAACAGAATGAATAAATGACAGGTTGAGAGGCGGGTCATAGTATCATGTCGATGATTTTATTTGACAATTCTGGGGACTGGATTGGGCTTTGGCCAATCCTGGCGTGTTCCGCCTCCAAATCGAGTGGGATTCAGTGTGTTGTGGCGCTCCCCTCGGGAAGAGCCTTTTGACGGGAGGAGTGGAGCTCAGCGAGTCGCAGGCAGCCAGCTGCCTTCGTGTTGCCGAGCGGAGAGTGCAGCACGTCGGCCTGGAATCTCCGAAGTGCGACCCCTGACAACCAAGCTCTCGGATGCACGCGCCCGCTGCTGTAAATATACGATATCCCTGGAATGCGCGTTTTAACAAGCCAGTTACATTTCTTTGCATTCTTAGAGATTATAGTTTTTGTTTTTTGTTCATGTTTCTAACAATTGGCCAAGTTAGTAATTAGTTTATGGGATAGGAATTCTGCCAGATGACAGGCACTAGGCGCCATTTTCTACTTCATTTGGAAGAGAAAATTATCCAGAAATGAAGATTTGATTGACAGCTGCATGTCGTGATATGATTGGTTGAAATGGGGTAGAAATTTGATACTTTGTACTAGGTGACGTCAGCAAACTGTACATTACTGTTATCAATGAAATCTTGAAAAATGAACTTTTGATGTGAAAAAGTGTGAAAAACTAAAGAAATTAGATTGTTGTCATTTTGTTTGCATACATTATTAAATAGGTACACTGCATACCCAGGTATTTGAACTAAAAGGAAAGAAAAGTCATTTTTGGGTTCAGCTCGACTTTAAGCTACAAGGAATGGTCTGCATAGTAAGTAGTGGATTTAGATACATGTGCATGTTCTTTTACTGACTCTAATTTGATCTTCCTGAAGCAAACACTGTATGTAATGCATTTGGATGAATGTGGTGCTAATGCAGGAGAGATGATGCATAGCAGGGGGCATCTCTAATGGCTACCATGTATGCATGCTCGGATGCCTGCTTTTATTTAAAGTCTTTCACCTTGCTGCTGCTGCTGCTTTGTTTTCCACCGCTTTCTACCAGAATAGAATGAACCGATAAGCTGGGTAGTTTTCTAAGGTCGCTTTCACATATAAGCTGTTTACTCCGCTTTAACCGCAACAGAGTTTGTTTCCTCGGATAGTGCACGTCGTTTGGGGTGGTGTGAAAGCGCAAACGAACTCTGAAGCGGAACAAACACACAAACTCTGGTCCGCTTGAAAACGTGGGTCTCGGTTCGCTTTCAAGTGCTTTCAAGCTTTCGTTGTTGTGTGAAAGCAAAACGGACTAAACACGAGCGCCAGTGCATCTCATGCACTCATGCAGTGCATCATGAGTAGAAGACGGTAGAAGGGAGCAAAACAAACACTGCGGCGTGCACACGTGTACAGTACCTGCGCGCCGCGTCGTGACGTCACATTTCACAACAGCTGGGCGGCTTGCCTATCTCCTTCGGTACGTAGGCTACTCTCATCTGCAGAATGAAATGTTCAACAGCATGCTGCCTCATCTGCTGCTCATATTGGGCACATTCTTGTTAAATATTTATTTGATATTAACACCAAAGTAAAACCAGAAATCCCAATATCGCAGGTGGTGTTCATGGTTCATGGTTCCATGGTTTGTGTTTTGCGGATTCACTTGTGTTGTTCAGTCAGCCCTCAGCCAGGCAAGAAGCCTGCTGGAGAGGAGAGATTTCCCTTCTCTATTCTGTCTAATAGACGAGTGACTGTTTTGACCATGTGACATTGTTTAGAAAGTTTGGTGCGCTTGTGACAAATTGCTGTGTGAAAGAGAACCAGACCAAATAAAATTCGCAACAATGTTGCAACTCCCCCCCCCGAATCGCACAGTCCACCAGCTTATATGTGAAAGCGACCTAATACTAAACTACAATGTTCAAAACTCCTGTGTGTGTGTGTGTGTGTGTGTGTGTGTGTGTGTGTGTGTGTGTGTGTGTGTGTGTGTGTGTGTGTGTGTGTGTGTGCGTGCGTGCGTGCGTGCGTGCATGCGTGTGTGTGCGTGTGTGTGTTTGTGCCTGTCTGGCTATCTATCCACCTGACTGACTGTTAAGACACAACCAAAGGCAGTAAAAAGCGTGTGATCTGTCTCAGACAACAGGTAGGGGAGGGGGGAAGCAGCCCCGGTCGAGATAAACATCCTCATTCAGCTCAACAATAGAAAGTCATTTGGCCTTTTTTCACCAGTGCATCGCGTCCACTCTCAGGTCGCCCCTCGCTCCTGATCCTGAAGCTGAAAGGGAAGAAGAGAGATAAGAGAGAGAGGGAGAGAGAGAGAGAGAGAGAGAGAGGGGGGGGAGGGTGAGAGATGGATAAAAGGGCCCGGAGTGGAGTTGGGCGATCAACCAAAAATCGTATCCAGTATTTTTCGGCTGAATGACGATACACAATATATTGTGGCGATCCAGAGTTTGACATGTCGGTGGCGATTACGACGTCACGTGAAGGCAGCGGACCAGCCAGGGTAGTAGGGAACTTCCGGTCTCGGCTGGGGGGAGAGTCGGGAAATACGAGGAAGCGGACAGGACGTGTGTGTAGCTAGGAGCTGTGTGTGTAGCTAGAAGCTATGAGTGTGAACCAGGAATAAAGACTGTACCAAGTATTGCCTCTTCTCCTCCTCACTTAATGATCCCGGGAGCGGATTATTACATTGGTGTACAGAAGTGTTAACTACGAACTTTGCCGCTCGCCTCGTGCGGTAACATCAAAAAAAAAAAAAAAAAGAGGAGCGGAGAGGCGGACTGTTGCTGCTCGTCGCGGAGGTTCCAGCCAGCTGCAAGCTAATCGGGCTGGATTTCCCTCAAGTAAGTCGGCTGGAGTGCTACAGTTGGCGTGTGAAGAGGCAGCGCGGAGAGAAGTGGAGCGGAGAAGAAGTGAAAATTAACGCCTTGGAGGATCGGCCAGGCGTGGGCGGCTAGCTGTGTCTGCTAGCTGCTGAAAGGTTAGCTGTGTTTGCTAACTGCTACAAGGCTAGCTGTGCGTGCTAGCTGGTGTGCTAGCTGGGGGTTAGCTGGTGTGCTAACTGCTACAAACACCACGTGGAATGGCACACGTTGGTGGACCCTCGTCGTTGGACGGGGGGAGGGAGGAGCTACCGACTCCGGAGTTCAGCGCGGGACTGGCTGGCATAGAGACACGCCTGAAGCAGGAGTTCAGCGCGGTGCTTGCCGGCGTGGAGGCCCGCTTGATGCAGGAGATCAGACGGCTGTTGGAAGCGACGCCTGTCTGGGCAGAGGAGCTTATGAAACGGCTGCAGGAGGTCACGCAGCACGGAGAACGGCAGACGGAGGAGCCGCAGAAACTGTGTTGGACTTGTGGAGGACAGGGACATCTGGCGAGGTGGTGTCACAGCATGCATTCGGGGCAAACCAGGTACGCGGAGCAACGGTACTGGGGGCGCCCGGGTGTGTGTTGGTCGTGCGGGGCGTTTGGACATCTGGCCAGGGAGTGTCCGGAGGCTGTCAGAGGACAGAGGACAGCGGGAGAGGAGAGAGGTGCAGGCGGCGGACAGGTGAGACTCTGTTGGTCGTGTAAGAAGCCTGGACATTTGGCCAGGAACTGCACTGAGTCTGTGGAGGACGAAGGAGGGACACAGGCTGAAGAGAACATTATTCGAGTCGGGGGACTGACGATTGTGTCTCCAGAGGAGAATGTGTGCAGCCGGGGGGAAGAGGTCATTCAGGTCAGGAGAGTGTGGACTGCGTGTCCAGATGGACGGGTGTTGCTAACGCCGGAGGAGCCTAGCTGCTCTGCAACCCCCACGGTAGAGGACATCATCTGCAACGCTGTTACAGTCGGGAGAGCAACGCTCCTGTCTCCGGGTGAGCGAGAGGGGTCAACGCCGGAGGAACCAGCCCAACCTGACTGCTCCACACCCCCCACAATTGCGGTGCAGGAAGCCAAGGTGGAGATCGCCGTCGGTAGTTTTCTCCTTACTGGAATGAAAAGGCCGCCCCCTGGGGGTGGGGGATGGGAGAACTACTGTGTAGACTTTGGGCTGACGGGAGACGACGTGACCATCATGGATGTCGACGTGGAGGAGTGGAAACGCAGGCAGGCGGAGGACGCGGACATCGGTCCGGTGCTCACGTGGGTGGCGGCCGGGCGCCGACCCCCTGGAGAGGAGATTCACATGTTTTCCGGGGCCACGAAGGGACTGTGGAACATGTTTTCGGACCTGCGTCTGGATGAAGAGGGGATGTTGGCGAGGAAAGGACACGGGAAGGAGGGGTCCCGGGCGGTTGTGCCCAGCTACCTGCGGGAATTGGTCTTGCGGTGGATGCACAGGGGCCCCGTAATCGGTCATCTCAGACTCAAAAGGCATTTCGGGCCTGAAGAGACACTCAGCCGCATCCGTAGCATGTACTACTGGGGCAAACAAAAAGAGGACGTGCGGAGCTACTGCAGTGCATGTGATGACTGTAGAGCACAAGGGAAGGACTAGAGTGCTTCAGATGGGACAGAAGCTTTGAAAGGGGGGATGGAAATGTGGGTAGAATTTAAATGAATGGGAAAAGAGAAACGAAATAATTGAAATGTGAGTGAAAATGAGTGTAAAAGGAAAAGGGGAAAATGTCAAGGATGTAGATGATGGTGTGTGGAAAAAAAAGAAAAGAAAAGACTGTTGTGGGGAATTAGAATTTAATGTGGGGATGGAAAAAAGATATGGGGAAAAAGTGTTGATGTGTAGGTGTGTTTTGGTACAGGGGATGTGTGTGGGTTGTGGGTGCCAGCGTGGAAGCTGGCTCTTGTTGAGAGGGGATAATGTGGCGATCCAGAGTTTGACATGTCGGTGGCGATTACGACGTCACGTGAAGGCAGCGGACCAGCCAGGGTAGTAGGGAACTTCCGGTCTCGGCTGGGGGCAGAGTCGGGAAATACGAGGAAGCGGACAGGACGTGTGTGTAGCTAGGAGCTGTGTGTGTAGCTAGAAGCTATGAGTGTGAACCAGGAATAAAGACTGTACCAAGTATTGCCTCTTCTCCTCCTCACTTAATGATCCCGGGAGCGGATTATTACAATATATTTCTGTATTTTCTACAAAATGGGCAAAGCCACATGTGAGATGTAGTGCAATAGGCCTATATGGACTTGACCAAATAGCCTACCTCAATATCGATATAGCGACGATATTGTAGGATGATTGGTGCTTTCACAAAATATTTACACAGTGAGATTTTTGATAAATAATCATCAGTCATGTGGATATAATGACTAAGTACTGTAGCGTTGTCATGATGCTGTACTAGAATGTCTAACTTTGATACCGATACCCAGGAAAATATTGTCGGGGTAACGACAGCACATCAAGGCATAAAATAAGGAGGCATAAAAATAAGCGAAGACAGATGGACGAACAGATGCATACTTCTCATAATCTAGGCCCAATAAAACTCATTCAAAACTTTGCAGTTACACAGCAGATTAGCCCTGCTCTAGTCTCCATCCTATCAGAACACTTTTAGCTTGTTGAGGCAACAGATACCCACCAATGATAGGGAGGGAAAAATTTGTAGTATGTTTGATTTTTCATACGCCAACATTTTTGGAGATTCGCCTATTTGCCATATTGCTGATAATAAGAGTATAATCTAGATGCCATCATGGGAGTGTTGGTGGCACTGTTGGAATGTGTATTTTGGGCAACTGAACGGGAGTAGGCATCACTACCATAGACTGCCATTGTAGTGCTAAGCTAAGCTATTAGCAGTGAGGGCGGTACTGCTGTTTGTACTGCACGCGCAGTGAAGATAAAGGCATCTAGATTCTACTTTTACTATCGGCAATGCATCCCTTTAAGAGAAAGCACTGCTGGTATCGATACTGTTGCAAATGAGTATTGTATCCATTTCAAATTTGTATCAATACTTATTGATACTATCGATACCTGTTGCAAATGAGTATTGTATCCGTCTAAAAAAAAATATTGATAATTTTGACAACCATATGACTACGTGGATAAACACAAATAATAGACCCGCTGGAACAGTCTGATGAGTTCAGAAAATTACATCAGTTTATTGTAATGCAGCCTTTAAAACCAGGCAAAGACAACACTTATATCATGCTATTACGATATCCAAAATAGACTAATATCTAGTCTCATATCACAAATGCGATATAATATTGATATATTGCCCAGGCCTAGCCCGGAGTGGAGCGAGAAGTGAAGGCTGCGCGTGGCAGAGAGAAATGTCAGAACGAGGGAGGACAGCGGCTGAGATCACGGAGAGGTTGAAGTCCAAAGAGGATGCAGGTGAATTGATGGTACCTCCCCCCACCCCCACCCCAAAGCTGACTGCCTTGACAAGCTGCCAACGTGTTCCAGGTGGTTTTTCCAAAGAGCTGTCACTCAGCCGCTACTCCTACAAAGTCAGTGCGTTTGGCTGAGCGATGGGCTGAGAGTCAAAGAGATGAGCTGGGGGTGATTTCCATAGAGACCTCAATCGCTGCAGCTCAAATGGATCTGGACGGAGATAAGCTGGGTGGGAGGCGGGGCTTGTTCAAGGAGAAGAAGAAAAAACTCGCTCTAAAGCGGAATGTAACAAAGCGGAATAAAAGATGGATAACTCTCTGTCAAAGCGAAAATCCACGGCCGAATCCAGCTGTGTCAGACACCTTCAATTCAGTTCCCATTTTATCATCACGTGAGGGGAAATTGGGTTTGCAGGCAGGGCTAATATCAAAAGACACTATATAAATTAGATACATCATAAAAATCAATGAAACAAAAGCAAATTACAGTGAAACAGAACACATTGCCGCAATGTAGCCTACAGACATGCAAACATTCGTGGAGAAGTCCAGACAGGGAGTCAATAGTTCAATACAAACACTGTCTCTGAATATGTGTGTCTGGAAACCTCTCATTAACAGAGCTGTCAGACTGGTAGTTTAATGCCATAAAATATGTGACCGTTCCTTGACATTGAAAAACATTGTGTGGGCTGATGGTGGTTATGCTATAAGCAATATACTGTACATTGGGTAAATTATTCACTTTCCCCTGACCGCAGCAACAGTGGCCTGCTATTACTGATACTAGCTGCAACTCTTAACTTGACACATTTTATATCTTTTTCTTTAGGCACACTAGGAAAGAAAAAAGTTCTGCATGTGTCCCTCTGTGTGTCAAAAGAGCTCGCTAGCAGGGCAGCATTCTAACACTAATGTGGCGTTCAATAAATGTTCAAAACGTCTTACCAGGAGAAAATGGCCCTTCAAGTCAAGTAGGAAACATAGGCTAAATTTCTCAACAAAAAAATCTGAAATACAGTTATCTGACGTCATGTAAACATGATGGCATACACTGTTAATATTACACAACGTTACTTTTAACGTCTTTTCCTCACACTATACTTGAGTTAGATTTTTTAGCGATGACTTCACCGCCTTTTCCAGGTTGAACCACTAGAATGCGTAAAAGTTGTATTAGTCTCACTGGCCAGCCTCCCCTCCCTTCCGTGAGAGGAGTCTGGTGGCGCAGGTCTCCATTGTGGAATTACGATGGGCGGCGCTTAGCAGCAGTGGCCTTGGAAAATAGTTTCCAACAATCCAATTTGCCATTTTCAGCATGTAGCAACGAGCTAGTGTGTAGGTTTCTGCATTAGCTTGCTAGCTAGTTAGCGTTGTTGTTTTCACTGAGGTGGCAGGGCACTATTTACAGCGACACACAGGGAGGAGGGAGCGGAAGCCGCTCTGATTGACATGGTCGGAGGCAATGACAGAGCTTGTAATAAGCCGAGAGCGGACATCCGGCTCTGAAACAGTCGCTCCAATGGGGAGCAGCTGTAGAGCAAGGGAGGGCTTATCCCAGTAGCCTGTTTCCGTGCAGCCAGACAACTCTCACGGAAGGGAGGGGAGGCTGGCCAGTTGGCCAACTAAAGTTGTATTGACTTATTAGCTGGGAATTTCCAACTTTCGACTTCGTATGGAATGCAGTATAAGGGGCAACTAGTGCGAGAGCAGTCACTGATAATACTCTTGTCTGCGTTGATGAAATAGCCTCTTTGGCTAGCATTCCTCATCAAAACTAGGGGGCATATGACTGCAGCAATAGAGTACCGCAGGGATGATGTATTTTTGTAGGCAGAAGCCGGAAGTCCCGGACATTTTGGTGCTTCAGGGGAAAAGTGAATCTGTTTTGGAATGGGGATTTCACTTAAATGCATAAAATAAGGTCTGTGGTTAAAAAAAGTTTATGGGAGTGGTCATTTGTGTTCAGCAGGATAATGTTCACAAACGTGAATCACTTTTATGACTTTTGAAGATTTTTCTGAAAAAAACGCATTTTTAAAAGGACGCATTTACGTTTTCCCAGAAGCACCAACATGCTACTTCCGGACTCATTCCTGCGGTGCTCTATAGCTGCCAGCAAGCAAGGGCAGCTGACGGCTTCTGCTTTTTTTTCCTCACATGCGTCTAAAGTTTAAAAAAAAATCTGGGAAAAATTCCAAAAACCAAGGTATCCTAATCCCATTGAGAGCCATCAGTCACGGGAACGCACTTCGGCGTTGACACAACAGATTGGATGTAAGAATAATGACAGCGTTCCTCTGGGAACTCTCTACCAAGATGGCAGTACAGTAGAGCTAGGTACATGATTCAATGGGGTGCCCTTTACACAGCGGGGATGGACTCGCTATGATATGATCGGCTTGATGTACTGTAGGTCGTGTTTAGACAAAAGTCTCTCTGTGGGACCTGGAAGCGGCAAAATGTCAATGGACAGCACTCTGCCCAGAAAGCTGCCTTGTGTTTTATGGCCTCTATAGACATCAAGCCCACCTTAAGGAAGTATTGAGTGCTGCAGGAGTTGAGTTTACTTTAGTTTAATTTAGTTTAGTTTAGTTTAGTTTAGTAGGATCCCCAATAGCTGCAACAAATGCTACAGCTATTCTTACTGGGGTCCGACACATAAAATTGTACAGTACATAACACGTACAGTATATTTACATCAACATAATATTGACAAAGCAAGATGAAACAATATTCAAATAAATGTTCTTTCAGTAGTAAAATCAAAATCATAATTTTGGTCCGTTTCATGCTTTCATATTATCTGAAATCCATAAACATGAAAACAAAAATAAAGAAATAAAAATATAATAAGAAAAATAAACTATGAGTCCTAAAACCTGGAAGTTAGCATCACCTGGTTCCCTTGTCTGGAAGTCAATGGGGTTTTTGTATGGGGATTTTGGTTAGATGCCTGAAATAAGGTCTGTGGTTAACACAAGTTAATGAAGCTGAGACCTTTGTGTTCAGCAAGGTGATCTTCACAAATGAACGCCATTGTTATGATTTTTGAAGTGTTTTCAGGCGATCATGCTTTTGGGTGATCGCATTCATGCTTCCAAAATCGTACAAGTGGTGTTCATTTGTGAAGATGATCTTGCTGAACAACATCTCAGAACTTATTTCAGGCATCTAACCATAATCCCCATACAAAAATCCCATTGACTTAGACGAGGGAACCCAGCGTGATGGTATCGGGTTGCTCTACAAAAATATGTCATCCCTGCGGCTGTGTTAGTTAAATTATAGAATAGAGTCACCATGCCAGAGCGATTGTAGCCCCAAGTGCCTTTGGTCATATGCTTCAGCCAGCTTTGAGTCAGGGCCTGCACAGAATGCATAAAACACTTGGATTGAATTAGAATAGATTGAAATGGCAACATGTAGCATTTTAACAACATGTAGCATTTTAACAACATGTAGCATTTTAACAACATGTACATTGTAACAACATGTATCATTTTAACAACATGTAGCATTTTAACATGTAGCATTTTAACAACATGAAGCATGTACATTGTAACAACATGTAGCATTTTAACAACATGTAGCATTTTAACAACATGAAGCATGTACATTGTAACAACATGTAGCATTTTAACAACATGTAGCATTTTAACAACATGTAGCATTTTAACAACATGAAGCATGTACATTGTAACAACATGTAGCATTTTAACAACATGTAGCATTTTAACAACATGTAGCATTTTAACAACATGAAGCATGTACATTGTAACAACATGTAGCATTTTAACAACATGTAGCATTTTAACAACATGTAGCATTTTAACAACATGAAGCATGTACATTGTAACAACATGTAGCATTTTAACAACATGAAGCATGTACATTGTAACAACATGTAGCATTTTAACAACATGTAGCATTTTAACAACATGTAGCATTTTAACAACATGAAGCATGTACATTGTAACAACATGTAGCATTTTAACAACATGTAGCATTTTAACAACATGTACATTGTAACAACATGTAGCATTTTAACAACATGTAGCATTTTAACAACATGTACATTGTAACAACATGTAGCATTTTAACAACATGTAGCATTTTAACATGTAGCATTTTAACAACATGAAGCATGTACATTGTAACAACATGTAGCATTTTAACAACATGAAGCATGTACATTGTAACAACATGTAGCATTTTAACAACATGTAGCATTTTAACAACATGAAGCATGTACATTGTAACAACATGTAGCATTTTAACAACATGTAGCATTTTAACAACATGTACATTGTAACAACATGTAGCATTGTAACAACATGTAGCATTTTAACAACATGTACATTGTAACAACATGTAGCATTTTAACAACATGAAGCATGTACATTGTAACAACATGTAGCATTTTAACAACATGTAGCATTTTAACAACATGTAGCATTTTAACAACATGTACATTGTAACAACATGTAGCATTGTAACAACATGTAGCATTTTAACAACATGTACATTGTAACAACATGTAGCATTTTAACAACATGTACATTGTAACAACATTTTAACAACAATGAATCATGTAATTACCGTGAAACAAATGAGACCATTGCCGAGGAAGAATGCTTTGCAGCCAAAAACCGGACATACTGTACCGTATTTTTCTTCCCGAGCAACCCTAACCCTAACCCTAACCCTAACCCTAACCCTTCACTCCAGTTCCACTATTCTATCTGCGCAGTTTCAACTTCACATTTACCAACCTCATCAGAAGGGAATGCATTAGTTGCTGTTCAAAACAAATCCAGGCAGAGCGATGCCAGGGAGGGGCAGCGGGGCACAAACGGCAGCATCCGCTTCGCAACAGGGTCTGTCAGAAATCTAGAAAGAGATAGAATGCATCTGAGACCAGGCTGAAGTCCATGTGGTGTTGTGACCGGATCGGTATCCCTCAGAACTCTTTATAAAGGCGTCATGCCGACAGCAAGCGGTGGCTGCGTTGGGATCCTTCTCTTCTACAGCACGCGGCAAAGTCAAGACAACATTTCTAAACACGCTGTTATGACACCCCGCCATCACTGGAGACGTGTGGGGCATGTATGGTAACGGTCAAGTCTTCAAAGTCTCATCTTGCCGTTTTACCCATGTGTGAAGAACAGGGAAAATATGTATTCTGTCTTGTCACACAATTGGGACAGAGCAAGATTATTTTTGTCCTCAAGCGACACAATTATGCAGTTTCTCACCAAGGATGTGTCCCCGCTTATTTGTTTTTAGGCAGGTACATGTACCAGGGGTTTCTCACTTCTGTGTGACACACACACACACACACACACACACACACACACACACACACACACACACACACACACACACACACACACACACCCTTCCTCTGGAGATCTGAGAGTTCATGTTGTTAAGACTGGCTGCACAGACAGGGAGTCGCCCTGTTGCTATGGCATCATGTAGTGACAATTCCCACAGAATGAATTCAACTGTGCAAACGAAACGCGTGTCCTTGATTTGAAATGGCAATCAAGACTGTGAGCAGCCTGTGGGCTAGTTTCTAATAAAGACAGAGAGAAAGAAAATGCTAAAGGAGTAACAGGTGGATGCCTAGAGAAAAATGACGTCACACTGTTTATACTGCACTACAATAATAAAGAGATATTTGTCAGGATTTAAACAGAACATATCTGTGGTGGCCTAGAGTTTGGCGATTACCGTAAATGCAATGAGTGGAGAAAGGGAAAGTCTAGACGAGCAGTAGACCAGAGGAGGTAGCTTGAAATAGAGGGGAGCGCTTGTCTCTAT
This sequence comes from Poromitra crassiceps, assembly GCF_964638095.1. Lineage (NCBI taxonomy): Eukaryota > Metazoa > Chordata > Actinopteri > Beryciformes > Melamphaidae > Poromitra > Poromitra crassiceps. Next base: position 5,494 of record NW_028150399.1, on the reverse strand, counting down.
GGAAACCAGAGGCGAAAACATTGGCACACACTGCCGTGAAAGACATCTAGGAGCTGTGGATGAAAGAGATGGAGAAGAGAGAGAAAGAGGGAGAGAGAGACGCATGAAGAGAAAGGGACATGACGAGAGAGAGGGAGCTGGTGTGTGTGCGTGTGTGTTGTGTGTTACAGCTGTGGATATTGATGCCCCCAGTGGGCATTAATGTCAGCGGGTTCATCTTTCTGAAAGAATTGATTTCATTTCACCAAGCGAAGACAATATTGTCCTTTCTAAGACACCATAGGGAACAAGCTCTCAAATGTTGACACCGATAACACGATAAAACGCACAATAAAAAAAGTTATCTCCAATTAGATATTTTTTTAATCAAGTTTTTTTCTTGGCCAATTGCTGTCCCAGTCGTTGCTCCACCCCCTCTGCTGATCTGGGGAGCGTTGCAGACGAGCAGAAGACATTTCCTCCAATACATGTGCAGTCTTTTCACCTGACAGCAAGGAGTTTCACCAGCAGTACGGAGTGCGTGGGATTGCGCTATTGGCCCCAGTTCTCCCCTCCCCCCGAACAGGCGCCCCAACCCACCAGAGGAGGCGCTAAGCGACCAGGACTCAGACCATAATCCGGCTTCCCACCCACAGACACGGTTAATTGAAAGAATCCACTACATTGCTATTCACCTTATGTTCATACGCGGGGCTGGGTCAAATTCTTCCGGGTCGTGTTAACACTTCCGGCGGTCACGACGCGAAATATAAAATAATGTCAAAGAAGAGAGTTGTTTTTGTAGCCGACAGTGCAGCCGGTAAAATAAAGAACGTAGATACTACTTTGAGCTCGGTATACAGCACGCAAGCGAGTATCCACTGTTAGCCAGGTCAGATAACGTTATCATCGACAATGGCGAGCACTTTCTTGTAAAACATACCTGGACTCCAACAAAGAAAGCTTCAGATAGTTGTCTCTCCTCCAAGGCAGCGCGAGCCACTTACATCTATAAGACCCGCAGACGTTAACGTAATTCCCTGCAATGCGAGAATTAATGAGCCAGTTACATGGCATTGCATTCTTAGACATTGCCGTTTGCTTTTATTTGGTATGTTACATACAATTGGCTAAATTATTAGTTAATTCAGAGTTAGATGATATTGGAGCAGCCAGCCATTTTCTTTTTCTTTCTTTTTTGCCGGAAGTCGTCACACGACCACACAACCGGGTCAAATGGGCGTGGCTACATAAGGTGAATACACGCCTAAAAAAAGTTATCCCCAATTACAATAGGTTATGATCACTTTTCTTTTTATCCAAGGACCACAGTGGGTGGTGGATTACAATATTAACAGACACTTTCACTATTTTCCACCTTTTAGAGAACAAAACAACAACAAAATGGTGGTTAATTCCCAACCTGGCTTGTAAATGTTTCCATTCCAATTTCAGTTTCCAGTAGAGGTCAATTGAATGAAAATACTACAGCATTATCTAGCTCATTCATCACTGTCATTAAAAGAGCAGCGTACAGATAGCAGCGTTATCTCTCCAGGGATCGCAGGGTGTACATTGGCCTGGGTATATATATTGGCAGGGTGTACATTGGCCTGGATAGAACTGTCAACATAATCTGTCACTTTTAATTAGAGAAGTCCAACCGGACATCTCAATAGTAAATGATGTCTCTATCGCCTACCTACAACATTTGAATGGCTGTATCCCGCACATTGGTTCTCTCCATTCTTGTGTTTTTGTGTTGAGGCCACAGATAGAGCTTGTTGTCATATGAAAAAAATCCGGGACACAGCGTGCATGTGTTGCCATGGCAACACATCCGTGCACATATCATTTAATAACACAGCACTTTATTGTCCGTTTACATGTACACTTGCCCAGTATAGGCCTATCCCCTGCCTAAAACCACCTAATCCCACCCCCACCCTGGCTGGGATTTTGATTGCTATATTACATACTGTAGGTGTTTATTGAATTAATTTCAGCAGGTTTATAGTAATGGCTAGCCGACTTGTTACTGCTTTGCTTGCTGCATGACTACTGCACTGCTTTACTGTATAATAGAGGTTCTTAACCCAGGGGGTCATGAGATGATTTTCAGGGCTGGCAAATAATGGAGGGTTCTATGCAATTTTACTGTCATGTTTTTGATCTTTGGACTAAATGCTCCATGAAATGATGTGTATTTTCAGCCTTCTTATTGCAGGCTTCTGTCTATAATTAATCACATAAAATTCTCCCAAGAGGGGAAATAAAAAATCATCACCAGTCTGTTAATTTACACCTGAAACTGGGAGCCATCACTTTCATTTCAATCAGGAGAGACTAGAGATCAAAGAATGAATAAAGTGATATTTATTACAATAAAGTGAATGATGCATTACAGAAAGAATGATGAGAATAAAGTATTGTTATTAGTCTTTGGCGGTTAGACACCGCAGGGAGATCTTGAGAGAGCTGCATCAGCCCAGATCAGCATCCAGATATACAGTATCCCCCTGCAGTGTCTAGATACTGGTGGTGCTGGTGATCTCCTTCTGAGACTCATGATGACTCTTCCGACTGAAGAATGGGATAGGTCTGCGATGACCGGGAGGAGAGGGGGAGGAGGAGGGTGCGAGACTGACAGCAGCGGTGATTGAGAGGCTGAATGAGACAGAAACAAGCATATTTAAGGAACCCGTCTCCAAGCAATTGGCTTACGACGGGGTTGAGAAGCAATGTGATAGGTTTACACTGGAGGTGTGTAGGGTGAGAGGTGATGAGAGCAGTGATGTGACACTATGCAATTGGTTAACAGAGACTGGGCGGCAACCAGCTGATAGTTCATTGAAACCCGGAAATTGACAGCTTATTATGATCTTGTGAGTAGATTGAAGAGTGGAGATATAAAGTGAATTAAAGAAGTGTAAAAGATATTATAGTCTTCCTGGCTTGAACTTACATTGAGAACTACATTTGGTGGTGTTGAGATGAATCAACACGATCTCACAAATAATTGTCTAATAGACGTTGGTCCACAGAGAAAAATGTTTTACTTTCACAATAACAGCTCTAAGAGTGTGAACGTCACGCTTTGCCTCAGTCCAGCATGTCGACAGCTCAGTCCTCCACTACTTCCTGGTTACAGCAGCGGGCTGTGAGCACCGAGCCGCGACTCCACCGGGGGTCGCGGCCGAGTCGCGGACCGCAGCTCCCGTACCTCGAATTGGCGGTTAAAGCCCCGCTCCAGTGTATTTTGTCATTGGCCTGTATAACCACACTGTTTTTGTTTGTTTGTTTTTACAAATAACCTCATTTTGTACTCAAAGTTAGGAAACAGACCTTCTGGGCTGGCAAACAGAATATTGTAAAGCAATATTTTTTTGAGAAGAACCGGATGGAAAAACACGTCTTTATTGTCTCACGACACCCGTTACAACACATGCATGCAGGGCCACACATACACACACACACTCACTCATGCCGACGGTGGCCAGTGAAATACAGTCTCTGCTGGTTTGGACCGAGACATGGCATGCCCTTCCTCCAGGGGGCAGCCACGAGCAGTGGGCAGCTTTCTGGTACAGCGCCCGGGGACCAACTTCTGTCCTAGTTGCCGCTAGTCAAGTGGCGATCTGCATGTTTTTAGTGGGGGTCCATACCGATGTTGTATAGAGGAACCCCAGGGGAGCATGGGGAGATCATTCAAACACAGAAAGGCCCTTTCACGAGATAGCCCACCTGGGCAGTAGGCACTGAAGACATGGGGGGGGGGGACACCCACAGCGTACCAGGCAGAGATCAAACCCAGGATGTTCTAGCTGTGAGGCGACAGCACTACTACTACTACTGTTCCACCGTGCCCCCATATGTCATGTCTACAGTAGTTTAACATAACTCAGTACTACTGTATGTGTTCCATGTTTTTCAATTGTCCAATGTGTGGCCCTTCACTTACTTTATCTAACTCTGGAGAAAAACAAATGTTGCCCATCCCTGCCGTAAGGCGACCTCTAGTGGTCACATCTGGCGCCCAAACAAACGTTACCTTCTAACAATTTTAAAGACATTTTTGTTCAACTATAATGTCTTTGGACCAACAATGTACAGTATAAGCCCTTGTATAATGAGTGACTGTGTTGACCCCTGACCCTGTATAATATTACACATTGCCTTTCCTCGCTTAGGCATCACCACAGTGCTGACCATGACCACCCTGAGCACGGTGGCCCGGAACTCCCTGCCCAGAGTGTCCTACGTGACGGCCATGGACCTGTTCGTCACCGTCTGCTTCCTCTTCGTCTTCGCCGCCATGATAGAGTACGCCATGCTCAACTACTGCTCCTACAGCGCCCCCCGGAGGCCCCCGCCCAACACCCAGAGGATGGTAAGCCTGTGTGTGCGTGTGCGCAAATGTGTGTGTGTAAAAGGGTGAGGCTGATGTTTCAGTCGTCCTCAGTCTAACAGCCGAGAGAGAGGTTGCCATGTTTAGACCCCTGGGTTCTCGGTAGTGGGGGAAAGTGGTTGTTGCATACTCCCATTTCTCTTCTCTCTCTCTCTCTCTCTCTCTGTGTGTCTCTCTCTCTCTCTCTCTCTCTCTCACACACACACACACACACACACACACACACAGGGCTTCCTAAATGAATGGAAAATGTTGCCTTTCTTCGTCAGTCAAAGAACGCGTCAGGCTCCAATCAGTCAAGATTAAAGAACACTATCGACCTTTTTCACAACAGCCATTTTGTATCTAAAAGGCAGGGTAAACACAGGTGCAACCAAAACATTAATGAGGGTTTCCAATTTCCATTTAGGTGTTTCAGTGCTGGGGCCCTCCTTGTTTGGTTGCACCTGTGTTTACCCTGCCTTTCTAGACACAAAATGGCCCCTGTGAAAAAGGCCCATTGCGAGATGACACAGGACAGAATCACTCTAACGTATAGCAGCATAATGTATAGCATCTTAAATGTTGAATGTACTCATTCATTATCCCAGAGTATGGCCTAGAATATCCAAGGTGCAGTGGATAAAGGACCATATTGTTTCTGCCAATCCATGCATACTTTATAATACTACTGACCATTTCACGAATACCATACTTTTTAGATGTGTGTGTGTGTGTGTGTGGGGGGGGGGTCACATCACATTACTTGAACGTTGCATGGCAATTTAGTTTAATGCCTGCATTGATTTGACATGTCTAGATGTCTTCTGCTGTGTACAAATGCTGGTGGAAAGTTCAGACATCTGTGGACATAAAAGCAGCTGACATAAAGGCAGACTTAAAAACAGCTGCCAGATGGCATTTCAGGCAAAATATTTGCTCAGGAAATCAAACCTAGAAGTTGAGTAAATATTCGAAAATCAAAAAAGTGGTATGCTTTGGAAAAATGGTTGATTTGCATGCTGTGTGGTAAATGTGCTCAACAGTATGGTCCTTTTAAAGCAGCTACAAGGAACTTTCAACTCGGGCTTTGGGAAACCCTGATCGACATTTGTCTCCATTTTCTGA
>NW_028150400.1:0-18037 GCF_964638095.1 Poromitra crassiceps | reverse complement strand
CTGTCATGGAAAAAGTATTTATACCTCGATGAACGAGCAAGAGCCAGGAAGAAGAAATGTCACAACTGCGAGAGCACTCTTAAAAGTAAAGAAGTATTTATTAAATCTGCAGATGAGCAATTTCACTGAGTCAATACAGGGTCAGTAAAAGAACTGGGGCCCCACCACGCAGGATGGAACCTTTATACAGTAAGAGGCTGGGTCTCACAAAGGGGAAGTTTCCCATGTGTTGCTATGCAGATAGCAAATCTTCCCTCGTCACAGGGTAGTCAACTGTCCTCGTGGCGAAACAGGTGTACGTGCGTTTTTGCACAACAAGAGGAGGATGTCAAGAAACGGTAAGTTTCATGGTCTCCTTTAGACATGAAACTGGTCACAACCTGTTTTAAACAAAGGGTCTCCTGTTGTCTACATAGAACTGAAACTTCCAAAACATCCGTTACTATACTGCAGAGCACATCTTAAGTTTCATGCATAACTAATCAAATTTCCATAACAGTTAACATACAAACATGTGGCAGCTATTAGCGGGTGAGGCCACGGTCAGCCGTAGTTGGTTCTGTATGGAGAAGTTGATGTTGTACCACTCTGTCCAGGCTGCTTTAGGAGGCATCACCAGGTTTGCTTCTCATGCACATCCAAGATCTACAGAGCATTAGAGGGAAACAGTATAGTGAGTGTAATATTTGCACAATTGAATAGTGAAACCCAACGAAAAAGGTCTGGAGTCAGTTTCTCTAGCTTTACTTTACACATCACAAATACCAGGTAAGGTCTATATAGAGCTTTCCCCCTGTTTTCAACCAGGATGTTTTAATATTATACTTGACATATTTATACAGTAATTAAATCAGCTCCACCATTAACTAGGGTGATATGGTTTAAATCAATATCATAAAGATAATCATAAGGATTGTTCTCAATATCAATATGATATGGTCCATACATGCAAAATCATGTTAAATCATCACTTTACTTTACTTTACTTTATTGGTATTTAGCAGACGCCTTTATCCAAAGCGACTTACATCATGATCATATACAGCACACAATAACATGAATAGATAAAATAGAAAAACAATAGTAAAAATATGATAAGCCAATATAAAAGGGGAGATTAAAGGTGTGAACAATTAAAGGAACAAACATTTCAGAAACAGAGAATTTATAATTAAAAACACATGGAAAGCAGGCAGAGAGGAAGGAGGGAATTCAGGAAGGGTCTATGTAAAGTCTGAGGAGATGAGTTTTAAGTTTTCTGTGGAAAATGGGGAGTGATGCGGCAGTCCTGATGTCAGGGGGAAGTTCATTCCACCATTTTGGGGCTAGGTAAGAGAAGAGTCTCGACCGAGAGCGGCTTCTGAGCCCACGTAGCAGGGGAGGGGCGAGACGTCCTGCACTAGTGGAGGGGCGGAGCGGGCAGTGAGAGGTTTGGAAAGTGACCATAGACTGTAAGTACGAGGGGGCTGTTTGGTGAACGGCCTTGAAAGCCAGTGCCAGGGTTTTAAATTTGATGCGTGCCAGGATGGGAAGCCAGTGAAGCTCTCTGAAAAGGGGGGTGACATGGAAAATCTAGGTAAATTGTAGACCAGACGGGCTGCTGTGTTCTGACTAGGGGTGTCACAATATATCGTCCCACGAAATTTCGCGCTAGTAAAACGTCACGATATGTATCGTTGAGATGAAATCTCATATCGCAAAAAAAAAAAAAAAAAAAATAGACTAAGAAACGTCTTTGTTTGTTGAAGTTCAATGTGTGGAAAGTAGTTCAGTTGAACAAGTCTCTGAAGAGACACATGAGAAGTTATACAGGAGAGAAACCATTCAATTGAGTTTCTGGCAAAACTGTTTACTTGACAGGAAAAACTGAAGATGCATAAAAAATAGATTAAGAAAAGTCTTGTTGTTTGAGTTTGAAGAAAAACTGAAGATGCATAATGAGAATTTATACTGCTGAGAAACCTTTTAGTTCAAAGTAAATCTAAGTGACGGTGTAACTCATTCTATTTCAAGATAAGCCTTATCTCCAATCTCATGTTTTTTCTAGTTGTTATTGTAATAACAATTTCCCACAACAGCATGTTTTGTATTTGTGCATTTCAAATAAAATACTACTTTTCCAGTCATATATTGTCATTATTCAAGTTTAAAAAAATATTGTTAAAATCGTATCGTATCGTATCGTTATCGTGAACCCAGTATCGTGATACGTATCGTATCGTGAACTGAGTGTATCGTGACACCCCTAGTTCTGACTGAGCTGAAGAGGAAGTATTTCAGAGGCAGGGAGGCCTGCCAAAAGGACATTGCAGTAGTCAATGACCAGTGACTGTACCAGAATTTGTCTAGCTTCTCTGGTGAGAAATGGGCATATCTTGCGAATATTGAAGAGGGAGAACCGGCAGGAACGTGCTGTTGCGGCAATGTTGGCAGAGAAGGTGAGTTGGTGGTCGAGGATCACTCCCAGGTTTTTAGCTGTTTGAGATGGAGTTTCGGTGTGGTTGTCAATGGATATGGAGAGGTCAGTCAGGGGTGGTTCTTTGCCAGGGAGGAAGATGATCTCGGTTTTTTCAGGGTTGAGTTTGAGGTGGAGATCCGTGACCCGATTGAAGTGTCAGAGGGGGGGAAGGAAAGGTAAAGCTGTGTGTCGTCGGCATAGGAATGATAGGAAAAACCGTGAGATGAAATGACGTGACCAAGTGAACCCATGTAGAGGAGGAACAGGAAAGGACCTAGAACAGAACCCTGAGGGACACCAGTGGAAAGGGTGCAAGGAATAGAAAGGGAACCTCTCCAAGAAACCCGGTAGGAGTGGTCAGAAAGATAGGAGGAGAACCAGGAGAGTGCAGACCCAGTGACACCCAAGTCAGAAAGGGTGGAAAGAAGGATTTGGTGGTTAACAGTGTTGAAAGCAGCAGATAGGTCCAGGAGTATGAGAACAGAGGAGAGGGATGAAGCCATGGCGGAGTGAAGTGCCTCAGTGACAGCGAGAAGAGCAGTTTCGGTTGAGTGAGCGGGTTTGAAACCAGATTGGAGAGGGTCAGACAGATTGTGCTGGGAGAGAAAGTTGACTGGAGACAGCACGTTCGATGGTTTTAGAGAGGAAAGAGAGGAGAGAGACAGGACGGTAGTTATGGATGGCAGTAGGGTCGAGGGATGGTTTTTTGAGTAATGGTTTTACAATGGCAGTCTTTGGGATGGTTGGGAATCGACCAGAGGAAAGAGAGGAGTTAATGAATGTGGTGAGGAATGGGGATAGGTCAGGGGAGATGGACTGTAGGAGGGCAGAAGGGATCGGGTCCAGGGGGCAGGAGGTGGCGCGGTTGGAAGTGATGAGTTGAAGTACTTCTTCAGGGGAGAGGGGGGAGAAGGTGGACAGATAGGAGAGACAAGTGGGAGGAAGGAGGAACTGATGTCATAAACCTTCTTGGTGAAGTGAGATAGAAAGTCATCGGCAGAAATGGCAGAGGGAGGGGGGGGGGGTTAAGGAGGAAAGAGAAGGTGGAGAATAGTTTGCTGGGGTTGGAGGCAGAGGATTGGATTAAATAAGTGAAAAAGAAGGTTTTTGAAGTAGAAGCAGCAGAGGTGAAATTGGAGAGGATATGTTGATAAGTTGTGAGATCGTTGGGGTTGAGGGACTTTTTCCAAGTTCTTTCTGCAGCACGAAGTTCTGAGCGGTGGGTGCGGAGAGGTTCAGTGAGCCATGGAGCGGGGGGAGAGGGCCGGGCGGGTTTAGTGATGAGTGGACAAAGGGAATCAAGGGCAGAGGAGAGAGAGGATAAGAGGGTGTTGGAGGCATCGTCAGTGGATAGGAGAGAGAATTGAGCAGGTGAGGGAAGGAGGGAGAGGGCAGCAGAGGAGAGGGACGTAGGTGGGAGAGTCTGGAGGTTGGGAGGGGTGGTAATAGAATGAGTCGGAGATGGATGGACGGTGGGAAGGGAGATAGGGAGGGAGAACGTAATGAAGTAGTGATCCGATACAGGGAGGGGGGTAACAGAGAGGGTGGAGGTACGGCAGGAACGGGTGAAAATGAGATTGCGCAGGTTTCCAGCATTGTGTGTGGGGGGAGAAGCAGAGAGGGAGAGGTCGAAGGATGCAAAGAAGTTAACGAAGGAGGGAGAGTGCAGAGTTGCCGCCTGGACATTAAAATCGCCGACAAGTATGAGCGGGGAGCCGTCCTCGGGGTAGAGGGAGAGGAGGGTATCCATTTCCTCCAGGAACGAACCGAGCTGTCCAGGCGGGCGGTAGATAGTGATGATGGTGAGTTTGGTAGGTAGGGAAACAGTGACAGAGTGGGATTCAAAGGAAGAGATGGAAAGGTGTGAGGGAGGTGTAACCGTGTATGACCATTCAGAAGAAATGAGGAGACCCGTGCCACCACCTCTCCTGGAGGTCCTAGGTGTGTGAGAGAAAGAAAAGGCCGAAGAGAGAGCAGCAGGAGTGGCACTGTTTTCTGGTAGTATCCAAGTTTCAGTGAGGGCAAGAAAGTGGAGGGATTGAGAGAGAGCATGGGCAGAAATTATTTCAGTTTTGTTGACGGCAGACTGACAGTTCCAGAGTCCTCCTGTTATATTGAAATTATTGTAGGGCTGGTGGGGAGTGAGGGTGGGGACAATGGGTAGGAGGTTGTTTTTGTTCTCTTGTTGACAGGAAACATATCGGTGCAGTGATCACATTCATGTTCATCTCATTGAACTGAACGATAATGGTAGTTGTGTTGTCAAACAAAACAAACATTCCTACCATACCTCATTTTACATTTTATCAGTTTTAAAGTAAAATTAGCTTGGCATCAATGAGCAGAAATGTGCCATATTCATATCATCACAATATGATTCCACTGAAAAACAATAATATTGAATCATCACCAAGCCACCACTAGAATGAGGGTTCCATGGCATGGATCAGGCATCACCAAATGGCAGACCGCGGTCCGGGTCTGGACCCAGACGCTGTCCTATGCGGACCCAGACCTATAACTGATAAATCATTGAGAATTATTAAAGTTTGACGGAGGGTTTCAATTTTAACTAGTGTAGCATTTCTAGACTTCACGGTACTAGTTCACCAGCCTCAGACATCACAGACCAATTGCATGCATTGATAATCGCATGTGATGCTACTCAGCCAATCAGGGTCGCCACTGGCAACCCATGTGGTGCTACTCAGCCAATCAAGGCTGCCGCTCAGCTGCTGCAAGGACAATAATGGCATCTCCCATTTCCAGAAAGATCAATGAGGAAAACACAGCCATAAGTGCAGTTCTTACAGAAATAGACTCAATAACAACAATTAAACACTATGCACCAGCGGAGTTTATCGCCGAAAAAGAAGTTTTTGTCGTTCTTCTGAGATTGATGGATTATTTTGGACTGCATGTGGAGATGCTGATTGGCTGAATGAGTTGTCTGTCAAGGCAAGTAATCCCGCCCACTGATAGTGAGATAACGTTATCAGGATGGTTCTACCAGGCTGGGCCAGCTGGGCTACACTTCTCTCATTGAACAAGAGAATGTGGGGGAATTGTTAAAATGTGAGATAGTTTTGATTGAGACTGTTAAAATGTCAACTAAAAGAAGAAAAAGGGAACTTACAGTACACTTTTTATTTTTCTAAAATTAAGCTCTTTGCTATGAATTTTACTTTTTCCAATGCAGCCCTTATTTTACTTGAAAGAGAAAAGAACGTGTATGTATTATTAAAGCACGTAATACCAGTTAAACGTAAAAACTGTTTTTTTATGCAGATGTTGATAGAACTATTAGGCTACTTCAATATATGGCACTGAATAGTCACAAAAGTTAGACGTTGCGATGTTCCGGACCCTTGCTCAAGGACATTTTCTCTAACTGGACCTTTTTGAATTTTAATTTAATACCCCTGGCATAGATTATCCCAAGAACATGCAACAATTGTGTTTGTTGCAGTTGGTCAATGAATAAAGTTGATGTTTTCACCCGGGGTCTAATTAGCTGATGCACACATTCCGAATGCACCGCCCACGAGATCCGTGGCTGGTCAATTCATAGGAGTATGTCTGTCACACATCCTTTTTTTGTCTTGGGGGGCGGGCATTAACCACTTTTCTGAGTCTGGCTAATGCAAGACTAGGGTGATAGGGCCTGGGATGGGGGCAGAGAGCGATGGCCTGGGAGGCTGGAGGAAATGGCTATAGTTGGAAGTTCTCATGTGCTAGTTTATAGCTGTGATTATTTGAAGTATTATTAACTCATTGAGTGCCAGCCACTTTTGGAGAACGGACGCTCCCAGTGCCAGAGTTTCAGAGCGTTTTCAGTGATTTCTCGAGGCCCACAGAATATTGTGTGATATTACTATGTAAACACTGAACACACCCAAAGAACGATGAGACTCTCTTCTATCATCAGCAAAAAAAAGTTTATTGATATCATTTTCCGTTCTTTAGTTATGAGCCGGAGAAGATAGGTTGTTTTGAGCAAAAAGAGACGTTTCAAATTAGAAGCTGAGATAATTAGCCTTTTGTGAAATGAAGCATTTCAAGCACATTCACTGACTCTGAAGCTAATATTTTCTGATGTGACACCTCAAAAATAATTTCCTTCAATAAAACAGTGAAAACAAAGGAATTTTGTTTGGCAAAATAATATTTTTTAGCTGCAACCAGTAGAGTTGCTCCGATCGATCGGCACGTGATCGGAATCGGCCGATTTGGCCTTTTTCGGCTTTGATCGGAGTTATCAAAAGTGCCGATCAAACAAGGCCGATCAGAATGACACAAATCTGCAAGAACTACTACCAGAGACGTTTCAATATAGAGATAGTGCACTCCCAGGCTGCCAAGTAGTATTCTTCCGGTCTCCTAAAGGGCAGCTTGTGATTGGCTGTCTCTCCGTGTCATGAAGCTTCATTGGCTCCCAAGTTTCCTTAGGGGGCGTGGTGGTAGTGGCGAAAAAGTGTTTGGAAGTTGCACTCTCTCTATAGCGAAAGCAGCTTGGGCGAGAACAAACAGGACAGCAGCTAACATGGCGTTGCCTGTCTGGCAATTTTACAACTTGTTGGAGAAGGACAACAAATTTGCCGTTTGCATTGTGTGCTCAAAGGAGATACCACATGGAGGAACGCAGCAGAAGAGTTTCAACACTACGAACCTCATAAGACATTTGAAGGTTTCCCACGTCAAGGAATTTGAGGAGTTTACAAAGTTGGCGAGCGCTAAGGCAGCGAAAGAGCGGCAGCAACCTAAACGCCACTCACTCAGCTAACTGTAACAGAGACATTGAAACAACAGCAACCCTACAGCAACGACAGCAAGAAACGAAAAGAAATAAATGCAAAGCTAATGGAATTCATATGTCTTGATCAGCAGCCGCTGTCTGTTGCGGAAGACCTCGGGTTCAAACGCCTCATGTCCTGCTTGGATCCACGTTACACGCTGCCAGGACGTAAATATTTAACTGACGTTTGCCTGCCGGAATTATACCAAATTGTGTACAAGCACATCGAGAGCCTTATGAAAGACAACACCACGTCAATCAGCTTCACGACTGACATTTGTAGTTCGAGTGTCTGTCCTATGTCCATGCTGAGCCTAACTGCGCAGTTTATTGATGAAAAGTTCGACCTGAACAAAGTTGTACTTCACTCACAAGAGTTTTCTGGGTCACACACCGCGGAGGCTATCGCTGCAGCTTTCACAGACATGTTCCAAGCTGTGTTGGTGCACATGTTGTGTACATCATAGTATTATATTTTTTGTTTTATAAGACTGTATTTATTTTTCCACAGGAAAGCTACAGTATACAGTCTACTCTGTAAGCTCCAAGTTGTCTAAGAGAGTGTCTCTAGAGAGATTTGCATGTTGCCTTAGCCTGCAATAAAACGGTTGTCAATTCATGATACTTTCTCATCTCCTAATTTTAATACTTAATATACAATGTCGATGTTGTTAAGAATAATTAAATATATGAATAATGCGACACAATAAATAGAAGGCTTGAATTGATGGATTTGGTGATCGGTGATCGGCCATATCGGGATCGGCAGATACTGCTTCCAGTGATCGGTGATCGGTGATCGGCCTCAAAAAAGCTGATCGGAGCATCTCTAGCAACCAGCAGCGCTGGCCCCTGCGTGCGCTGCTGGTTGCAGCTTCTTGCTGGTCTTGATTTACTGCTGGTGGGCATCAGATATTCTAGCTTGTGTTGCCAATCCTGTCCTGCTGTCTGGGTCGGTGTTGTATGCTGCCCTGCGTGCACCCCCCCCCCCCCCCCTCAACTGCAAACCCCTCCTCCGTGGGTGTGTCTCTGGTGGCTCTCTGCTGAGTTTGCTCTGCACTGAAAAGTGCGCTACATCCAGCTTTTTCACAGCGTTCCGCGTGTATTTGTCACCGGCTCCCATCGCTTCCAGTTGAGAATAATAACAACTCCACAACTAATCATGCGGATGGGCTATCGCAGCGGACACGGAGGGGCTCAATTGTGGCAGCAGATTGGCTGCTGCAGCCACAGCTAACGTTATGCTTCATGCATATCGATGCATACCGATGCGATTTCCGTTTCCCCATGACTTCTTCTCTCTTTTTTCCTCGCCTTTCTCTAATCTGGAGAGCACTGTCGCCACCTAATGGGTCCCTAAAATAGCTTTTACACATTCAACATCCACCATACTTTCACAGGAGATGGATCTGGCTTTGATCCACGTCCCACCGTCAAAAAACGCAATTGACAACAATCGTCATCATTACTTACTACATATTACATACTACATTACTTACTACATACTTACTACGTTAGTATTCGAATTGACGACGATTGTCGTCATTGGCACTCAATGAGTTAATGGTTAATTGATATTGCAAAAGATAAATAAATTATATTACCCATTTATTGAGATGTCTGTGATTGTGTGTTGTAATAACTGCTGGTTATGAAGGTCTGTGTACAAATTGTTCACTCATAGATGTAAAATGGTACTTAAAGAGCATAGGGCAGGTTAGAGACCCCAGTGAGTCAATATGTAAGAAAATTATGTAGGAACTGGATTTTCACATTAACTCATTCATGGCCAAAGACGTCTTTGACGTGTTATCAGGAATAGCCCAGAGGGCCAATGACGTGTTTGACGTGTTTTTGTTTTTATTAGTGCAGCGCGTAGTTCAAACACTTCCCCAGCCTCAAAGTCAAGCCGACAACACGCGATCAAACACATACCGCAGCTGTTGTTTTGAAATGAGCAGGAGGAAAAACAGAGAAACGCGCTTCCTTGTGCAGAGGAGAAACGCCATTGAAACGCCCCTCGGCGCGCTGCACTGGTCGCCTTGCTGCAGGGGGAACCTGGATTGAGTTGTTCGCGTAGTCAAACCCGTGACGAACATGATCGATCCGGTTCCAGCGCCTGGTCCCAAAGCCAAGCCGGACCCGTTCCTGTGTCGCAGCATTCGTCCCAGCCCGAACGAGAGGAGGAAAACGTTGCAGAGGCAGAGGAGGCTAGACGCTGATCTCAGACCAGTTTGGTGTTCCCCGCCTATGCTAATTTGCGGGGGAAGGAGGTGCGATCCAGCAGCAGCTGTGGACAGAACTCTCTCTCTATGTGTGTGTGTGTGTGTGTGTGTGTGTGTGTGTGTGTGTGTGTGTGTGTGTGTGTGTGTGTGTGTGTGTGTGTCTGTCTGTCTGTCTGTCTGTCTGTGTGTCTGTCTGCACACTCACTCACACTGAGTAAACTGTATTGTTGAATGTAAAAAAAGCACTTCATGTATATATATATATATATATATATATATATATATATATATATATATTTTTTTTTGTCATTTGTGTCATAATGAATAATATTTACATGTCTGATGTCAATACAGTTCAAAATAAAAGAATTGAGAGCGAGTTCTGCCTGAGATTGTGTCCTTTAGAAAAATGGCCTTTTCTCCTGTTTGTCTTCTCAGAGAGACCTTTTTGGTGAAAACAGGGTGTATATAAATGGCTATAAGTAGAGTACAGAACATGCTAAAAGCTCACTTTTTTTTCCTGGTGAACCCAGAGACGTACATCTTCATTTTGAGGTATTGCAAATCACTTTGGTGCTAATAGATAATTTACTGTGGGTCTTGAAAGATGACCAACAATTATGAAAATCTTTGGCCTGTGCTAAATATTGGCAGTCCTAAACTGGCCATGAATGAGTTAAGACACTTACATTATACACTACAGTGACTTCTGGGGTCGTTTTACTTTTTGTGCTTTTATTTTGACATCTTGGACCCCAAAGCTGTGACGTAGGCGACGGGAGTCCTGGGAAGTCTCTGGCTGGCTGCAACATGGGGCTGCGGGCCCCCGACGGTGGTGGCAGCCCCACGCCCCCCTCCCCCCCTCCCCCCCCCCCCCCCCCCCCCCCACACACACACACACACTGCTCGGCTTTCTTCGGTGCGGGGGCGCAAGGCTCTCAGGAAGTTATGCTGACATGGTTGATTATAGGTTCAGTAGTGGGGCAGCACGCCATCAGCTCATTAGAAACATGACAGAATGTGTATGGTAAGTCATCAATGTTACGTTTGGTCACTTCCATATAGTGCATTACAACAATTTTCATTGAGGAAAAATGTCCAGTAACACAGTGACAGTGAGTCTACTTGCTAAGCTAGCTAGTGTTAGCTAGTTATCCCACTAACGTTAGCATTAGCTAGCCAGAATAACCGTAACGTTACTGTAACCTCCGAAGCCAGATGACAGTCAGACCCAAACCCAAGCAGTAACAGGGTTCATTGGACGCATCTCTGTGTGCTGTTACTGCTGCTTGTGTTTATCGGTACCATGTGGAATCACCGACCGGGACCAAGCAAGCAAATGAGCACTTGATACATGAAGCAAGCGGTCATTTTGCTATCTCTAGTGGGGAGCGTACCTATGTTCCCCGGGTTCTATGTTCCCCGCTCCTGCTAAAAAGGGTTCTATGTTCCCCGGGTCCTATGTTCCCCGCTCGTATGCGTAAAGTCGGTGAGTGCAAACCGCAATATATCGAGGTTGTGAAACTTCATTGACAGACTGCATGTGGGAAACCCCCCCTCCCTCCTACAGTAGCGCACCGCCGCACACCTCCACAACCATCCTTCACTTCACTTCACCCCCAGCACCCCACACCCACTGCCCAGAGACAGCGCACCTTTTTCAGCGTGACTCCATACTACAGTGCACTGCCTCGGGTCTCTGGCTCTCTCTGGCTCATCTTGAAAATATGGGGTCTCCTTCATATAGGAACCCCCTTCACAAAAACATGCAACATCCTGGTTGCTTATGTGGTTCCTCCTCTGATCGTTAAGGGCGCCTGTTCAGAGGGAGGGGAACTGGTTGGAATAGCGTGAACCTCCCACGTGCTATGTCCTACCGGTGAAGCTTCCTCGGGCAGGTGAAAAGAAGCGGCTGACTTGACTGCCCATGTCTCGGAGGAAGCATGGAATCAGTCTCGGCTCTCCCCAGATCGGCAGAGGGTGGAGTAGCAACCAGGATTGAGTAATCAAATGAGCACTAAAACGGGGGATAAAAATGGGATAAAAATGGGGGGGGGGGGGGGGGGGGGGGGGAGTTTTCCCTAGCAATTTGTAAAGTTCATACAGGAAAGCGAAATTAAACAATTTATTTGAATGGCTTTACATAACTTGTGCATGTCTGTGGGTTATATAGGCAGAGGCGATTTGTGCTGCGTGAATGTTGCAAGTATTGATCTCTCTCTCTCTCTCTCTCTCGCTCTCTCTCTCTCTCTCTGAAAAATGTAATATTATGGATAGCATGTTGCTGCTCCTGCTGCTGAATGTGTGCATATATCTGAGCCTATAGACTCGAGCTTTCCCTCATGCAGTCTATCAATGAAGTCTCACAACCTTTTTTTTGCGGTTTGCACTCACCGACTTTACGCATACGAGCGGGGAACATAGGACCCGGGGAAAATATGACCCTTTTTCGGGAGTGGGGAACATAGGACCCGGGGAACATAGAACCCTTTTTAGCAGGAGCGGGGAACATAGAACCCGGGGAACATAGAACCCGGGGAACATAGGCATGACCCCCTCTAGTGCACGTCTCTCACAGGAGGGGAGGGGAAAGCCAGACGCACACGCAGGAGCCACTCCCTACTCTGACATGTCAGGCTTTCCATTAACAAAATTTATTATTATTATTTTCTTCTCAAAAAGGAATGTGTTTTTCCCCATATATTTTTTGGCATCCAGCAAGCGCCTGCAGCCCGCAGTATACTTTATAGATGATATATTTATTATATATACATTATATATGCATTGTACTTGCATCAGAGGCCAGCCTGATATTACATTTTGGCAGCTATTCATCACGGCGCTAAATAATGTACCCACTTTATTGTTTATTGTCCAGGACGCTGCTGTCAGAAAATAGCCTACATACTGGAGATGACTGGATATGGTGTGATTATTATTCTACAGCAAGAACATGTAATGCTAGCTATATAGCTGTAATGTTGCAGAAAATGAAATGCATAATTAGGAATAGTTTCCATCAGCTGTAAATAGGCTTTCAAGAATGTATTAGTATCGGACCAGATGTTATTGTTCCTCAGTGTCAGCTAATGTTGGCCATATTAGATGCTTTCATCCGAAGGCGAAAGCAAAGAAATGCACTTGGCGACATTCTAATGGAGCAACTCATGGTCATAGAGACTTGCACATCTTTCCAAACAACCCAACTGGAAGTAGCCGAGCTGGGTGTGTTGCGTTTACTGTAGGTCATATGTTGTTTTGGGAGTCAAAAGTATTTTTTTCTTTATTTGCCATTTTCACTCAGTTTTTTTTTTTTTTTTTTTTAACCTTTATTTATACAGGGGGAGTCTCACTGAGAGCAATGCTCTCTTTTTCAGGAGTGCCCTGTTCACATTCACACACACATTCACACCTGGAAGCTGGCTTTGGGAACCCAGCGATCGACTCACTATCTCTACATGCCTCATTGTAAGAATTCCAATACATATTCTGATCGACTCACTATGTCTACATGCCTCATTGTAAAATTTGTATTTTCCTTTTTTTTATAACTTTGTTTATTAGTTTTTATAAAAAAATAAAGACATCACAAAATTATACAATACAGGACACACAATACAATACAAATAAAATAAAAAATAAATGGTGGTGATACACAAGAAAGGTTACATACAGGATATCAGATGCAAGTTATATGGAGATGACGGAAGACACAGTCTCATACATTGTATTTTCCCAGCAGGTTGACAATGGGTTGCCAAATTTTCTGAAATACCCCTTCTCGGTTTGAGATAGTAAATCGGATTTTCTCTAGATGCAACACATTTCTTACTTAAAATTTGTATTTTCCAACGAGTGGGTGGAAGAACAAGGAGCCTGATTTGTGCTGCATGTGTCGAACCGGTTTGTGTGTGTGTGTATGTAGAAACGTGTGTGTCTGTGTGTGTGTGAGAGGGAGAGAGATACCCGCCCTGTCTGATGGTGCCATATAACGCCTGATGAATGCCCATCTTTATTAGAAACCATTAATAACATGAAATGCCTCTTGCCATCCCATCTTCTCAAAGACAATGCGTGTCACCATGAACAATTACCGGCCTGATCAAACGCATGGGCCCTGTCTACTTCATCCCCAGGTTCCTGATAGATTACAAGGGACATCTATTTAGCTGAAGATGGGCCAGGATGAATTATTTAACTCATTCAGTGCCAGCCACTTTTGGAGAACGGATGCTCCCAGTGCCAGAGTTTTCAGAGCGTTTTCAGTGATTTCTCGAGGCCCACAGAATATTGTGTGATATTACTATGTAAACACCGAACACGCACAAGAACGAGCTGGCTCTATTGTATCATCAGCAAAAAAAAGTTTATTGATACCATTTTCCGTTCTTTAGTTATGAGCCGGAGAAGATAGGTTGTTTTCAGCGTTTTCAGGCTTTTCAAATTATTAGCTGAGATAATCCGCCTTTTGTGAAATGCAGCATTTCAAGCACATTCACTGAGTCTGAAGATAATATTTTCTGATGTAGTGACGTAGTTGTTGTGTGATGCCCTGCGTGCACCACCCCCCTCCCCCCCTCCCCCCGTAAACTCCTCCCCACACTGCACACAGCCTCACGCAACCATTATATTTTCGGATTGCTGCGTTTGTGTGCTGCTGTCGGCTCTCAGCGCCACAGCAGGGAAGAGCCAACCCGGATTGCTGAATGGTTTGGCGTCAGGGGCTGCTTTCCTGTCTGCTAATCGGGTGGAGAAACTATACAGACAGACAGACAGACAGACAGGGACAGAGGGGCTCAGTTGTGAGCGCGGATTGACTCCTGTTCGGAGCCAATGTCAGCTCCCGCGACAGAGCAAATGGCTCTGGGAGCATGCATCGGGTTGTCTTTGATCCACGGCTTTTAGGCTGTTTCTCGGACCTGTCTCTAATCTGGACTGCACCGAGCAAGCACTGTCGCCACCTAATGAGTCCGTAAAATAGGTTATACACCTCCAATAGCTACTATAGTTGTACAGGAGCTGCGGAAGGCTTTGATCGACGTCCCACCGTCAAAAAACGCATTGGACGTCGAAGGACGTCCGTGGCATTCTACGTCACTATTTAATTGGACGTCGAAGGACGTCCATGGCATTCAATGAGTTAATATCTCTGTCGCCTGCGTCATCCCCATATGCCACAGAGGGACTCCAAGTGGAGATGAGGGATGACGTTCAAAATGTTTATTTGCTTCTGAGATGTACATGTTTATATGATCCAGGGGCTTCATTCATCATGCAACATCCAAATGGATTTGTTCGTAAATCCTTCGTATCCATGTTTACACATGAAAATCTGTGTTTACGATATGATTTTGGCTGATAGGATAAGCGATATTAACATTGCTGTTATGGCCGATAACCGATATTTATCGATGTTGATATGATCAGTATAAAAACAAGTTTCTATCATAATCACATGTAGATAAAACACATTTGAAAAAAAAATATATTTGTTTATTGGCAAAACAGATTGGTTCCACTCAATTAGGGATGCAATGATTATAAAGTTTCATGTACAGTCTGAGGAAAAACCATGGTTTCAGGATTATTAGTATGGACGTATAAAAATCACATGAGCATTCTTTGGATAGAGGTTTTATTGTATTTTCCCCACAATTTTTAACAGTTGCTGCCTTTCAAAAGACAAATAATAAAGTAACCAATATATTACAGTCGAAAATAAAAAATAAACCAAGTCTGACTGTATCTCTCTTTGGAATTAAATCTCAGCTACCTCTTTTGTTTAAACATTCATGGTAGTATTTCCCTTTGGAACAAAACATAGTCAAAGGCAGGATCTGTCTTCAAGGCTCGTTTGATGAACTACAGTATATTAAAAGAAATTGTCCAGTTTGTGTATATTTAACGGCTGTATCTATTTGAATTATTGCCCAGATTTCTTCTTGGAGAAAACATAATTAAATGGATTAAACTATTATACAGTGACCCTAGTGCAGAAGTTTTGACTAACACCATTATATCAAAACCATTTGGCTTGTCTAGAGAGACACGCCAAGGGGGCTCACTTGCACCCCTTTTATTTGTACTATCAATAGAACCACTAGCAATGACAATCAGATCCCATCCCTTAATTACTGGAGTAACAATTGGAAACTGTGAACACAGTATAGGCCTCTATGCGGATGATATTGTACTGTTTCTAAAACATCTGGCACAGACCCTACCAACACTAACAAACATATTGGAATCTTAAAATTGACAGATATGTTTATTATTACATTGCTTATCACCTATGTTGATGCCATTTAAAAGCAAAGTTGGAGCCCCTGGGGTGTTTTCTCCACCAACACATAAGTGACTTTTAATAAGTTGGATTAATCCAGAGGGAATGGCTTTGATTACAGAATTGTATTCTTTAAAAGGAATTGGAAAGTTGTGTCTATAAAAAGTTCATGCAGTATAAGACCCTGTTCATCAATAATGAACAAAATGTTGATATTTCTTTGGAACCTATTCCTAATAGAGTGTTTTATGAGGAGGCCACTTGTGATGATGTCATTGAAGGGCAACGTAGACCAGTTTAGGATCACTAAAGTGACTGTCAATAAAAATAAGATTTCCATCCTTGTAATTCTCCGTTTAGGAGGTCATTTATTACAATAGTCCCTTTACAGCTAACGTTATGAGACAACATGAAATAACGTTACACCACACCACATCAGGTTACGTTATGGTATCATGATGGCTGATGGGTACAGTAAATCTAGCTAGCAAAATGCTAACAGAGGCTAAAGGAGGCTAACCAGGCAGCGTACCCACTTGTACAGCTTGTCGGCTCCGAACCGTAGTTGGGAACACACTGAATATTCTGACTAATACACTATTAGCCTGGCTTATTTCGTTAACTGGTATAGTAACTAGCATTAGCGTCTGGTACTTTACTTCTGCACGGATAACTCAGACTTCAGACTCAGACTAGTCACACCCACGGCCAAGGTCCAATTTACCAGCCAGCCACCCAGGGCCGTAGCCAGGGGGGGGGGGGAAGTGTGGACGATTCAAAGGGCCCTTGACTGACAGGGGCCCCAAATGGCCAAAATTTTCCGCCGCCATCGCCATCGGCGGCATCCGTGGGCCCGATGTGATATCCTTTCATGGGGCCCGAAATCCCTGGCTACGGCCCTGCAGCCACCATACATTTTAACTGCATCGCAGTGGTGAATGTACAGTACATGTTTCAGTATGCTACTGTAGATATCAGGGGTTAAAGCAAAATAAAATCTTTTGACAGAAAATTTTTCGAGGCCTATTTTAGCTATTTTGGGCTTTCTAGAGTGTCCGCTTTTTCCCCACCGTGCCGTCGCTTCACATGGGCTTTCATGTAAAAAAGGGCAGACAGTGTGTACATCACACTCTCAAGTTCCCAAACATCCAGTAGGCCTAATGATGCATGAATTGTGTTCTGGGCTGATGTTATAAGGTTCCACGTAGGTATGCCAACAGAGACATGTGAAAATTACTGGCTATAATAAATCACAATTAATATATAGATGTTTTTATCGAGTCAAACAAGTAGGTTAAGGGATCAGTATAACAATTAGGCTATAACTAACAGTAGCCACAGGAACTACAACAACATTGTCAAACATATGTCCCAACTAAGGAGGTTCTCTTCCACCAGTCACACAGCTCTGCTCCACCCAAACTCCCACCCCTCCTGTCCCACTGAGCTGATGGTCTGGTAGCCTACTGTTATGAAAACACACCAATTAATACTGTCAGACAACACCTAGCATGCCTAGGCTAACCACCTAACGCTAGTGTTACAGTTCAGCATCAAGTGAAGAGGAAACATCCCACTGCACACGGTTACATCTAAAACATCCCTCAGAATTACATAACTATCATGGAGTCAGGTAACAGATGAAATCAACATCTTGTTATCAACTAACTCAGAGACTAGCAGTAGCTGACACATCTAATGCTAACCAGAAAGTTAGTAACCAACTAGTTACTGCACTAGCAACAGTTGTTTGTTAATGTTATGTTGCGTTACAGATGGGGTAGGTGCTTATAGCTCATTCAATAACGTTAGCGTTGACGCTAGTGAAACTCCACTAGACTTTTTCTCTCTAGTGACATGTGGTCGTGGAAAAAGCGTCAACCCCCCGCGCTGTCGGGGTGAAAAATGCACCGAAAATAATAACGTTAACGTTACTGCAGCAAACGTTTGAGCGTGTGTGTGTTAGCAAGTTTTACCTGTCCGTGTCCAATAAAAGACAACTCCGCATCGCGCATGTTTTCAAAGTTCCTCCACCTTTGCAGTAATAAATTAACTCCAATTCTCACAATAACAAACTTCTTCAGTCCAATGCTGTCATGGATAATTTAACGTTAGGAACTACCGCTGTTTGAGAGGCAGATTGGCAACAGTGTTTTGTTTAGCGTTACATGGAGTGGCTTTGCAGGGTCGCGTTCAGCGGGCCGAAAACATAGCACAACGTAGCAAAACATTTATCAGCGAACATAGTGGTGCATTGAAACAGGCAAGGAAACATG
>NW_028150401.1:0-18064 GCF_964638095.1 Poromitra crassiceps | reverse complement strand
GTCTGTCTGTCTGTCTGTCTCTCTCCCTCTGTCTGTCTGTCTCTGTCTCTCTCTCTCTGTCTGTCTGTCTGTCTGTCTGTGTCTGTCTCTCTCCCTCTGTCTGTCTGTCTCTCTCCCTCTGTCAGTCTGTCTCTCTCTCTCCCCCTCTCTCGTCTCCTTTCTTCTCAATCACGCGGCTTCAGGATTTTATTCAAGTACACTCAACTATTTCTCTTCTTTTTTACATACGTGGGTGTGTATGTAAAAAAAGAATGTGTGTGTGTGTGTGTGTGTGTGTGTGTGTGTGTGTGTGTGTGTGTGTGTGTGTGTGTGTGTGTGTGTGTGTGTGTGGGTGCTATAGTTCACACCACCTGGATAATTAGGGGAGTTTTTATAGGTGGGCTTTGAAAGGCGAGTCTGTTATTATCAACATGAGTCACTGGCATTTAGGGAAAGCCTGTAATATACACACGCAGGCACACACACACACACACACACACACACACACACACACACACACACACACACACACACACACACACACACACAACTATATAGTGGTAACCAAACTCGCATAGGCTAGATCTGAATTATTTAGACACATTGATTTGGAAGACCACACACACACACACACACACACACACACACACACACACACACACACACACACACACAGTAGACGAAGCAGTCGTTACTGTGGAGATGTGTGTTTTCCTATGGTCTTCTGAGTTGTTCCTCTTGTGGCTACACCAGCTTAAGAGTTCATGCCACTTTCAGACATGAACTCTGGACTCTGTCTGTTGAATCAGGTCTGGACATTCCCCAGAGTGACCCTTTCATACAAGAGACATTGTTGTTTCCACACATGAGTAGAGAGTAGGGTCATGATGTAGTGTGCTGCATGAATCAGTGTTTATGTGAGACAGACTGTTCATTACATGTTTGAATGTGGACTACATCAGAGATATATTTCACAAAGCAATTCTCCACTCCATGAAAAAACCTTCAACACATTATTCTGGCGATAGGGTTAGAAGATGTGGGCTTGCGAAGTACCAAAAAATGAACGCCTGTTTGCACATCGCCCAAAAAAGTCGGCTGCCAAATAGTGGTCACAGTAACGTTAAATGCTGGAAAAGGCGATTTTACAAGTGGCACTCAAGTCATATCTGACCCGTTTTCTATGTATTTCTCCCCAGAAAACTTATCTCTCAAATATACCTGTATTAGCCTAATGCAGCACTAGCGTCTTCTTGTTGCATTTTCATGATTCAAAGATCGAGGAAAAGAAACCATTCAACTTTTATTGTTTACTCACCAATTTGGCTCTCTTCCAAATAATCCAGCCACACAACTACGTCCATTCATGAAATTAAATAGCACGGGAATATTAATGGTTTGTAAAAGTGCCATTTAACAATATAACAGAAGTAATCCCAGCATCATCAACACACCCACTCACTGGCTCTGGACATACTGCTGTAGTATTCAAACATGAGCTGCTCTGTGAGCGACACACACATAGTACTAGGCTCTGCTCTGTGAGCGACACACATGTAGTACTAGGCTCTGCTCTGTGAGCGACACACTTGTAGTACTAGGCTCTGCTCTGTGAGCGACACACATGTAGTACTAGGCTCTGCTCTGTGAGCGACACACACGTAGTACTAGGCTCTGCTCTGTGAGCGACACACACGTAGTACTAGGCTCTGCTCTGTGAGCGACACACATGTAGTACTAGGCTCTGCTCTGTGAGCGACACACATGTAGTACTAGGCTCTGCTCTGTGAGCGACACACACATAGTACTAGGCTCTGCTCTGTGAGCGACACACACATAGTACTAGGCTCTGCTCTGTGAGCGACACACATGTAGTACTAGGCTCTGCTCTGTGAGCGACACACATGTAGTACTAGGCTCTGCTCTGTGAGCGACACACACATAGTACTAGGCTCTGCTCTGTGAGCGACACACACATAGTACTAGGCTCTGCTCTGTGAGCGACACACATGTAGTACTAGACTCTGCTCTGTGAGTGACACACACGTAGTACTAGGCGGGGTTGTGAGTGACACACATGTAGTACTAGGCGGGGTTGTGAGTGACACACATGTAGTACTAGGCGGGGTTGTGAGCGACACACACGTAGTACTAGGCGGGGTTGGGTGGTTAAGATCCGTTTGCGCAACCACCCGCTCAAAACGGACTAATGTGTTCATACGATACACCCTATCCGAGTAACGTCTGGACATCTTCAGGAGTTAACTGCTGGTCTGAAAAGGGCTCTACACAAACACAAACACACACACACACACACACACACACACCAACCCTCCCCCCCCCCCCCCCCCCCCCCCCCCCCCCCACACACACACACACACACACATACACACATACACAGGGGGCACAGTGTAGTTCTGGCTGTCGATATTAATAGTGTTTATCATGCCATAAAGATAATTAGGCTGACTGTCAGTCATCACAGAGAACAGAGGAGAAAGCCAACCTGACAGCATCCCGCCCCCCCCCACACACACACACAAAACACACACACACACAAATACACAAATACAAAAACACACACAAAGACAAACACAAACACATTCTCTCTCACATATATACGAACACAGACACACAAAGCCGCAAGCCAAGAAAGGACGATTTGTGTGTGTGTGTGTGTGCACGCGTGTGTGTGTGTGTGTGTGTGTGTGTGTGTGCCAGCTTGAGTGGGTCCACCTCAGGGTCAGAATACAATCTGAATATATTTTGTCTGCCGTTCCATCTGAATAACAAAGAGTGAAACGAGCCAAACGTGCATTTGTGCACGTGCGGGCCTCTCTTGTCTTTTTGTGGTGTGTGTTTGTGCACGCGTGCGTGCGTGTGTGTGTGTGTGTGTGTGTGTGTGCGCATGTGTGTGCGTGTGTGTTTGTGCATGCGTGTGTGTGTTTGACTTTTTCACATACGACAGCTAAGAGAAAAAGCCTTTCAAAAAGATGTTAGAGCTCCTCAGCTCATTTAGTACAGAAGCCTGTTTGAAATGTAGATGTGTGTGATACACTGTTGCAAAGTGCTGCTGCGGCTCAGCTTTGACTGAGAGGAATGAGGGAGGAGAGCAGAGAGCTTTTACATATTGTCACTTTGTCATCACATTCATTGTTTTCCTCCCTGGTGGACATTTACATGTTGACATGTATTTGGTGCTACTTATAGTGAATACACAGATAGGCTCCATGACTGTCGTAAAGGCTGAAATATTAATCGTGCGTAATCCTGTTGCTATATTAGTTTAGTTTTCACTCAGCAATCATAGAGTTGTTTTGCAGTATTGAAATTAGGGGTGTCAAAATTTATCTTTTAATCGATGCATCGCGACGCGGACGTGTGAATCGAATCGAATCGTTGACAGATGAATCGTTTATGTTTACATTTCTGTTGACATTCAGATTTGAAAGAAAAAAGGCACTTGATATTTATCTGACTGCTTGTATTAATTGATGAAAAAGTAGCCATGTGCAGTAATAATATAGAAAATTGAGGATTTGATACTTGGCGCTGCAATAATTTGAGCTGTATCGAGATGCATCGTGGAATCGAATCGAATCGTTGACAGATGAATCGTGAGGCCAGTGAAGATTCACAGCCCTAATTGAAATATATATACAGTATATACATAGAGAAAAATCATTTGCAATATATCATATTGTTCTTCAATGGCCATATAAGCTAACCTTGCGAGGCAGCTGGATTTGCACGAGATCATGAGCTCACAATCACACAACAAATCCATCTGGCCACGCTGAAATCTATTGGTGTGAATCTGAACCACCAGTGGTTCTCACCAATCAGCATCCTATGAGGCAGCTACGGGCGGGGTTTAGGTGTGACGCCAGCGAGAGCGCGCCCCGTGATAGACGTGATGGACAGATGGTTCATCCAATCACCTGCCAGGTATTTGTTGAAAGGGCCTGCCCTTTGAAATGGTTTCCCGTGCAAAACTCATTCCCAGATTATCCATGGACATTATTAGAGTTATGTGAAAACAAACCGTCTGACAGCATCAGGTTTCATATAAGCACATTCTCTGACTTAATTCTGGTTTCATTCAGAAATTCATTCAACATAAACATGAAAAAATAGATCTATAGCAATCATTGCTTGCACATTGATATAAAAATGGATGAAAATCAGTGGAACCCTACGGTTTTTTACGCAAAGATCACTTTTTCATGAATGACAGTTTTTGCTTGGATCTGGATGAAAGCACTAAATGTGTGCCCTCAGGACCCTTTCAGAAATGAAGTCCCCGCTTCCCATCCGTCATTTTAATGGCATTTACTATTTATCCACTAATTTCATGAGGGTACGAAATTAACAGGAGTTAGGGGTCAAATTGAGCCTGAAAGTTCATAAAATGGCCCGGAAATTCATCACAGTACAAAAAAAAAGAAAAAGAAAAATCACAGTTCATAGTATTAACAGTTTCCACTGTCATAATTCATGTAAATGTGTTTGTCTATTTTTCAAATGAGGGTAACTTACAATTAAATTGCCCATTACATTCTGAAGAAAGCCCCCAGAAAAGTTGTATGTATGTATGTAAAAAAAAAAAAAAAAAAAGCGTCTATGAAGGCATTTCATTTCCTATATCTACCTTGTTTATTTCGCTTCACCCTCCTCACTCCAATCCTTTCATCGACTGAGATTCTCATTTCTCCGTTCTCAGTTTGTGCCTGCAATCCCTCTCTTCCTCCTCTCCTCTCCCTCCCTGCTCTATGATAGTGATTAGACTAACTGTCAGCAATCGCTGGTTAGCAGCCTGTCTTTATCTTGTCTGTGCCTTGACAGAGGCAGTGAGACTGTGTGGTTTAGCAGACTGACTGTGAGGTATCTCCCTCCCTCCCTCCCTCCCTCCTCACAAAGCCTGGCTGAATCCATGGCCGCTCCCCATGTCGTTCCTTTCGTCCTCGTTCCTTCGACACGCTCGTAGTCCTTTACCCTTATATGTAAGAATACATATCTATTATTATTATGATGATGATTATTCTGTACACCTGTGTGTCTGTCTGCACCGTGTACAGGACATGCTCCCTCTGAGAACTCAGTGGTTTGATCATTCAGCCAGAGTGAATCCATCCCGAAGGAACAATTGATCTGTCTTGGAACTATTTTGATTTTGAGTGCATCTCCCTCTCTCTCTCCTTCCCTCCTTCTCATCACTATCCCTTGACGTGCACTGTATCATAGACACAGTGAAGCAGCCTGTTAGCGTATTGATTTGGTATCTCATGTCGTTAGCGTCATTAGCAGCCTGAAAACCACAGGAAGTTTTCATAATGCTAAAATGTCCCATCTCTGGATTCCCTCCGGCCCCCCTAATCCACTTCCTGTTTCCTCTCCCCTGTAGCTCCAGGAGACGGTCAAGAGGAAACTGGACAGCGCCCGATCGCCCCTCAACGGCGACCAGAACGGCATCTGCGACGGCGGCAGCTACTCGCCGACCACCAAGCGGGTGCGGAAGGAGGGCGCCGGCGGTTTGGACTCGCTCACCGGCCTCCCCAACAACAACAATAACAACAATGTTCCTCCGCCCATCTCTCCCCTGCATCACCAAATGGACATCAAGCCCTTACTGGGCGGGCCCAACGCCTCGGCCGGCAACAACACTACGAACAACGGCAACCACGTGTCGAGTCGCGCGCCCGACGAGCTGGGCAAGAACGGCGGCAGCCATCTTCCGGACATCAAGCTGAACGGCTCCATCGACCTGGAGGACGGCTTCAGCCTCCTCAAAGACCTGAAGCAAGAGCCGCTGGACGACCCGGGCGGGATGGAGTCCTCGGATCCCCAGTCTCTGTCCAATCAGAACAAGCTGTTCTCCGACATCAACCTCAACGACCAAGAGTGGCAGGAGCTGATCGACGAGCTGGCCAACACCGTGCCCGAGGACGACATGCACGACCTCTTCAACGACAACGACTTCGAGGACAAGAAGGAGGCCGAGTTCGGCCGGCCGGCCAACAATCAGACGCCGGGCCCACAGGAGGGGAACACCACGGCGCCCACGTCAGCCCCGCCTCCTCTGCCCCAGCCTCCACAGGGAGGCCCGCACGTCCCCATGGGCTCGCCACAGGTCAGTACCCACAGCGCCCTCGTCAGCTGCTACGGGATCATGCATGATTCAAATATCACATCATTCTGGAGCCGTGACCGACACCACTTAGCCAGGGGAAATTAGTCATGTGCAATTCGGAGAAAAGGGGGGGAAATCTGAATGAGGAAATAAATGTATTTATTTATTTATGTATTGTTATTATTAATACTATTATTATTATTATTATCATTAATAATAATAATAATAATAATTCTTTCCAGTTTTATATTCAAGACATGGAAACAATTCTTTCATTGTTTTAAGACGTGTCACGGTATTTGACAGGATCTGGTTTTTCCAATCCATGACTTGTCAGTGTCAGTGATGAGAGAAGGGCCTATCACTGTTTTATTGAATAAAGTACTTGACTTACCGAGTACCAATTAAAATGCCTGTCGTGTTGTAGCATATTTGGTTGTAATAATCATGTTATTATTGAGGAGGTGAAATTGCACTGTTAGCCCACTGATAAAAGAGGGACATGACATGGTAGCAAGTTTAGCAACAATATGAACGTTGTCTTACCTGTCCTGTAATCAGGAACAACTATTCCTGTTGAAGGTGATGCAATTTAGGATAGTTCAGCATTTGTCCTCTATTCAGATTGCCTACTGTTTTCATTGTACTAATTTGATGCGCAGAAAAATAAACATATTATTTATGTGGGATGTGTAGGCTTGCTATATAGTTTTTGTTAGAACATATCATATTTACTATTTGGTCTGAGGAAGATGGCATCAGGAAAACTATAAAATGATTCCCCTGGAGTTAGGAACAGATCTTAATAAATGTTTCTCGTGTTTTGAAAAGATCTGGGCCCAATCAATTCAAAGCCCAATTATTTCAAACAAAGCAGATGCCTTTCATTCTTTGAAATGTAGTCTGTTGGAAAGCAGACCCTCTCCAACTGTAAAGGCTTATTTCTCTCCTAATCCCTTGTTAATGCTGATTAAGTGATTTATCATGTTCGCAGTATGTTTCTTAACGGGGTACATTTGACAGCCGTTTTATTCCGAAGGGACAGTCGCATTAGGATTTTTTGAACCGATTATAGTAAGCAGATTGGGTAGCATATTTTCAACAAATAAAATCAAATAGAAAATGTTTTCTGTGTCATCAAATCAGATTTGATATCAAAAGCTGGTAGGTTTATATTAAGAGTGAATAGCTTCCATTACTACATGCCAATAGGTGGCTAAATGATCAGAACAAGCCACGATTGGCACAGCCAGGATTCTTTGTGTTTGACACCTCCATCTTGTCCCCAGGTCCGACCGTCATCCTCAGGTCCTCAGTTTGCCACCGCCGCCAACGGAACCCCTCCCCAGCAGCCTTTGCAGCAGTCCCCAGCAGTTGCCATGGCGTCTGGTTCCCCATTACACAACTGCGTGGCTCGCTCCCCTCAGACCCCCACCCAGGCCCAGACACAGGCCGTCTCCAGGCCTGGGAATGGATTCATGATGAACCCAGGCCCAGGGGTGGGT
Organism: Poromitra crassiceps; assembly: GCF_964638095.1. NCBI lineage: Eukaryota > Metazoa > Chordata > Actinopteri > Beryciformes > Melamphaidae > Poromitra > Poromitra crassiceps. Next base: position 10,450 of record NW_028150401.1, on the reverse strand, counting down.
CAGGCGGGCACGGGGGCTCCCCCTGGAGGTCAGCCGGGGACGCCTGAGCTGTCTCCGGCAGAGCAGCTGAAAGCCATGGCCGCTCAGCAACGTGCCAAGCTGCTGCAGCAGAAACAACAGCAGCAGCAACAAGCTAACTGGTCGCCCGCAGGCGCTCCCACCAGCCCCTACAGCTCGGCCCCCTTTAACCAAGACAAACCCAATAGCCCTATGATGTACCCACCGCAAGCCTTTAACACGTCACAGGGCCCCCTTGTGGCTGGGATGACCCCCAACAACGGGCCCAAAGCCCCCATGAACAACTACCTCCCTCAGAACCACAACCACATGGCCATGATGGCCCAGCAGCAGCAGCCGAACAGCATCGGGCAGAACGCCCTCTCCAAACAACAGCAGCAGCAGCAGCAGACGGCGGCCATGTTGTCCTACAACAACACCAAACCGCTGAGTCACTTCAGCGGCGCCGGGGTCGATCACATAGGCCAGAGGATGACTCCGCCCATGGGAGGGGCCAACCAGGTGAAGAACCCCATGATGGCTCCCTACATTGGCGGAGGAGGTGGTGGGGGCCAGGGGGCGGGGCCAGGCCAGACGCAGGGGCCAATCCCGGGGCAGACGGCCCACCTGAGCGAGGAGCAGAAGAGGATGTTGCTGATGAAGCAGAAGGTGTTGAACCAGAACATGCCCTACAGCAGCATGCAGCCTCACGGCCAGGTAAGGCACCCGCTGAACACTGTCTGTCCACGTCAAGCTGAGGTGTTTGCATCGCATTGCTTTTGTCAGAGTCAACACTCTTCCCTCTGCTTTGGCCCAATGGGAAGGTGCGCTTCAAGCATAGTTTGTCCATACCTTGTGTTCCAATTCCAGAATCATTCCAACAACTGGGACATCAGATTAATACTATAGAACACAGTTTTTGTGGAAATGAGGAAGTATTTTAAGTACCATGTTTAAGGGTGGTGTGTTACAGCACACTCTTCATGGCCTTGGAATTAGAAAGGAGAGGGTTTTTTATGTCAAAACCCTGTTGAAATCTGTTGAAGTTTTGGTTGTTCTCTAGAGGACAGTTGCTGCTGTCCACCATTGTCATTATCAACTGCCTATATATATATATATATATATATATATATTTTTTTTTACATATAATTTGAATTCAGGATTTTTTTTTGATCACACATTTTAATGCACAATCAGATTCAAATGCAAAATGAAGAGCTTATGTTATTGCCGGTATCAGTTGACCTGGAAAGAGAGAGATTATCGGACATGGGTTGGTGTTATAGAAAAATCTTTCAGAGGTGCAGGCAGGGAAGGTAAAATGGCGGTTGTTGCCTCAACAACAAGCCAGGGCTGCGAATAGGCATAAGAAAATGGCCTGTCTAGAGTGTATTGATGCCTCTGCAACACTAGCAGCACTGGTAGCCCCCTCCTCCCCCAGATACACACGCACACACACACACACACACACACACACACACACACACTCACACACACACACACACACACACACACACACACACACACAAACATACATACACACACGCGCAACACCAAAGCTAAACGGCTTCTTAGCTCATATCCCCAATCTGTCACAGTTGACTGATGGCTGAGATTGGAGCGCTAAGCCAAGCTAGCTGCTGTCATTACCGCAAGCCCACCGCGGGCAGTTTGTTTCCCTAGCCTAGCGACCAGCCAGCCCACTCGGAGTGGGAACGCTCCACTGGTTCAGCCAGGTGTCACTCTATCACCTCTTCAAGACAGAGGCTGTTAAGGAACTGTTGTGGCCCATATACCAACTAAACACCTCCACAAGTCAAACCTCATATACCAACTAAACACCTCCACAAGTCAAACCTCAAGACGTGCTTATGGCTTTTCACATGGTGCTGCTCATTACCTCATGGCCAGTGTGTTACGCTCAATAGAAAGTGGGTGGGTGTGTGTGTGTGTGTGTGTGTGGGTGCGGGTGCACACTAGGCTGGTCAATGCCATCTCTCTCTCTCTCTCTCTCTCTCTCTCTCTCTCTCTGCCTCCTCCGTGTTCATGATATGGCTACAGTCAGTCACCTCGACTCCTCCCCCCGGTGATCTCTGTGTCTCCTCCCCCTCCCCCCCCTCTCTGCCAGAGACACTCAGCACCAATAAAGGAGCAGATTTATTAAAATGGGGCCTTTGTGGCTGCTGCCTGGAGGGCTGTGTGTGTGTGTGTGTGTGTGTGTGTGTGTGTGTGTGTGTGTGTGTGTGTGTGTGTGTGTGTGTGTGTAGGTGTGTGTGTGTGTGTAGGTGTGTGTGTGTGTGTGTGTGTGTGTGTGTGTGTGTGTGTGTGTGCGTGTGCGTGTGTGTGTAGGTGTGTGTGTGTGCGTGCGTGCGCGCGTGTTCGTCACTCTGTGCACATGTGTGTTTGTGTGTTTTAGGGAGGGGGGGAATGGAGAGATTTATTTGAGCCAGCAGAGGAGAATTGGAGAAAGAGGAGAGAGAGTGGAGAGGGATGTGTAGAGAAGAAAACGAACGACTTAAAGGAGGAAGGCGATTTGCAGAGAGAGAGACAGAGGGAGAAAGAGAGACAGAGAGAGGGAGGGAGACAGAGAGAGACAGAGAGAGAGGGGGAGAGACAGAGAGAGAGGGAGGGAGGGAGGGAGGGAGAGAGAGAGAGAGAGAGAGAGATTTATTTTCGAGGGGAGATGGAGGAGCATATTAAAGAGAAAGTCAAGGGCCTGGAAAGAGAGATGTGAGTGAGGCAGAAAGGAGATGGAGGGAGTCAAAAGAGGTGGAGAAGTGGAAAGAGACGAGAGGAAAACAAAAGAAAGTGTCATGATTCCACCAAGCTTGTGAAGTTGGAGAGTCAGGGATACCTCGACAGAAAAGATGCTGTGCTCTAGTTGCATTGCGTTTGTGTAAGGGAGAAACTGTAATTGCAATATGACGCTCCTTGTTGAAAAAATCTCTTCTCACTACTGCTTTGTTGACAGTGTTCTGCTGTACAGGCCGTCTTCTCTCACTTTGAAACCTATAGTGTGATTTTGTTGAATGTGCTGACAGCATGTGACAGATGAAGATGATGAGCTTTCCATGTATCTTTAAGGTGTTGAAAACATCTTCAGGTTTGCAGTGTTTGGGGAGCAACATTTAGAGTTATGATGGATGGGCTGCCTAAGAATCTTCTAAAGGGGTTAGTTTCCATCTTGAAGTGAAGCTCCTTATGTTCATATTTTTTTAAACGTAAAATGTCTAAATAAATTCCACACTGGAGCCGTGATGTAACCAAACTTGGACATATGGCTAAAAGCTGGGACAATATGAATCTGTTCCTTGTCAGCTCTGCTCGGAAATCTCCTTGTTAGCTGTGAGTCCCACTGGCTTCTGTAGCAGAGCAGTTGCTGGCGTGTTTGTGCATTTATTAAATTGTCTGGCTCTTTGAAGGTGAGATAGCCTGTTACTTAGCTCAATCACCTATTGGTGTGGAATGTGTCTTGTAATTAGGGCTGGACTGACAAAGAATATGATCACAATACTTTTTCCAATATTAATCTAAATCGATATTTATCACGATATATACTGTGATAATGTTGCCAGTTTGAAGAGTATCCTGATTATGACTGATGAAGCCTTCAGAAACCAGAGGATTAAGTTAAACTTTAGAATATAGCTTATTAACATAAAGAATAGAATAACATCAGAAGAAAAAAAGCTGAAAAGCTGATTTCTATTTCAAAAGTGCCACAACTTGTAATTGCCAGACCATACATTTTACATGAATCCTGAATGCTTTTATTTTGAAAAACATTGACAGGAAGTCTTGTATTCTTGATCCTGACTTGACGCTTGTCACATGATGCTAGTCGCAAACAACCCACAACTACTGTAGGCCTGCACGATATGAGGAAAATCTGTGACGTGCGATAACATTGTTCAATCAATATTGCGATGAAGATATGACTTGCTATAAACAAATATTAAGGATATCAAGTATGCATATTAGAATCAGCATTACTTTTATTGCCACAATATTAGCGCAGTCGGCTTTGGTCAGATGGCGCAGCAGGCGGTCTGCAATTTATATTTACTTTCAATGTTTGTTCGCTTGATACAAGACTTAAAACAAAGTGATCACAAGGAGAGGAGGACTTATAAAGTGCATTTATTACTGAAAAAAAAAAAAAAAAAAAACCCGATTTCAGACGGACAAGCCCGTCTTTATTGTCACACGATTACACATCAACACATGCACGGAAGGCCACAAACACACACATGCTGACGGTGGCCAGTGAAATTTGTCCTCTGCATTTAACCCATCCTGGCTTTGTCCTTTCCTCCGGGGGGCAGGCCAGGAGCAGTGGTCGCTTTCTCGTACAGCGCCCGGGGACCGACTTCGGATGTTGTCGTCACTGGTCGAATGACGATGACGATCTGATCTTCTGCATGTTTTTAATGGGGGGGGGGGGGGGGGGGTTATATACGGAGGAACCCCCCTGGGGGAGCACGGGGAGAACATGCAAACTCCACACAGACAGAAAGGCCCTTACGATGAGATACCCCACCTGGGCAGTAGGCACTGAAGATATGGGGGGAACACAACCACAGCGCCCACAGTGTCCCAGGCGAGAATCGAACTCAGGACCTTCTGACTGCGAGGCGACAGCTCTACCACTGAGCCACCGTGCTCAGTGGTAGATGTGTAACTTATTGCAAAACATAACAGGGATGCAAACTCACAGGCTACCAAAAACAAATGCTTATTGATTTGAATGAAGGTATATTCGGTGTTATTTAGTGCTCTTGTATACATTACTGTCAACACCAATATAGGTTTTGTTGTATTGTAATATTGCCATAAAGGTTTGTATTGAAATTTGTAAAAAAAAAAACAATCTGTCCTGGTGTGGGTCGTCATTGGCAGATACAGTTGGATATCTAAAGACAAAATCACGATATTGCAAGTGTAGTTCAATACAATATATTCACAAATAGCTATACAGTTCCTATGTATTTCTGCTAACATAGACACACTGTGGAGCGCGTCATCATTCAGAAACCACGCCCAACACGGGGGAAAACACAAAGGACCACTATACCGCGCCAACTTCTAGCAAAACAAACCGCGGCTAACCGAACGAACAAAGGAACTCTCGTCAGATACAGGTAGTTTTACAGATATCTAGGAGGAACCAGCTAGTGTCAAATAATGAGACGTGTGAGTTTACTTCATTTATTTGAACTGCGAACAAGACGTGAGCTGATCACAATGTTTGTCTGCTGACTTTCTGCTTCCTGAAACTCCCCCCCCCCCCCAATCCTGGCGTTCTCCTATGTCACGTGTTGCACACAAAGATCATATATACTGAAGATGAACACTCCAACTTACTTCATTGATTTTTCTTCTCAACGGCTTCCTTGTTTTGCTCCGGAGTACAAAAAAACTTTAATTGGTGATTTTTTTTTACATTTGTTGTCTGCGCAGCCCACCACACAACAGCTTTTAGCTATGTTTAATTCAGGGAAAATGACGCTGGTGTATGGAAGTGAATGGAGAGCTTTCCCCCGTGATGGCCGTGGCCTATTTCATGCAGTGTCTCTATACCCCACACATTGAATAGCCTGTGCCCACAAGCATGGCTCTCTGTTAGCGACTCCAGCTGGCTTTGGCGGTGGGGTGGAGCGCACCGCTGCAAGGGAGAGGTGTGCGCTGGATTTACAGCACAGGACAAAACGATGGCATGCTGTGTGAATGCATGGCCCGTGTGAATAAAAATGTTCTTTGGTAATCATTGCGTTTCAGGCAGTCTGTGTTCTGTGTTCACTGTGCATATTCACATCACGATGACGACATCCACATTGTATCATTTTACGCTTTTCCTTCCAACTGTAACTATATGGGCTCTTAGCTGTCCAGTTCACAGATGTAGTAGAGCCTTGGTTGGAAAGCAAGGTGCAAAGACGACTTGTCAATAGCATCGATATGGTGCTGTGCTAGCTAGACAACGGCCTGCTCCATCTAGTGATTATTGGCAAAGCTCAGCTGCCCAGGAAAAGGTGTGTGTGTGTGTGTGTGCGCGCGTCTGTCTGTGTGCGTCTGTGTGTGTGTGTGTGTGTGTGTGTGTGTGTGTGTGTGTGTATGAGTTGGCAATGTTGATGTCCCCCTGAGAGCCCCTGGTTAATGGTGTTTGTTTGTTGTTATATATTATTATATTAGCTGTGTTTCCATGCTGCTTTCTTTGTCTGCATTTGCGTACGTGCGCATTAGCCTTTGCCTTTTTTGTTGTGTTGTTTCACAGGTGCTGGCTTCAACATCTCTCTCTCTCTCTCTCTCTCTCTCTCTCTCTCTCTCTCTCTCTCTACACTCTCTCTACACCCTCTCTCTCTCTCTCTCTTCCTCTCCCTCTCTCTCCATGTGTGTGTGTGTGTGTGCTAATCCAGTTAGCAGCTGCTCAGGGAAACTTCAGCTTCGCTCCTCAAAAGCTCGTTAGTCAAGCTTTAATTGTTGCTCCCTCGCTTTGCATATCGCCGTGACGCTAATTTATGCCCGTTGTCGCGGTTACCGTCACCACGGCGGTGGATGTCTCAGTGGAAGCAGCAAGTGGGGGAGCAAATGCGCGTGTACGTATCTGTGGAAGACGTCTGTGTGGTTGGCTTTCCGAGTGTGTCAGACGATGTGGTTACAGGAGTGTGTGCGTGTCCATGTGTGTGTGTGTGTCTGTGTGTGTGTGTGTGTGTGTGTGTGCGTGTGTGTGTGTGTGTGTGTGTGTGAGACTGACTGAATGTTTGTGAGACGGATGTGGCTTGTTGCACAAGTGTGCGCACAGCTGTGTGAAGCTAGAAGCTCGGGGGCGGGTCTCTAGGGTTATCTGAGTGATGATTGGAAGAGAATAGATTGACAGGTGTTGGCCTCAGAGGACGGCTTCTTGTGTCGTCCTGATAAATTGGAGCGGGAGGTTTGACTGTGTGTCTGTGTGTGTCTGTGTGCGTATGTGATTACGGTGTCACACACTGACTGCACAAAAGAGCGGCGCCAGTGCTAATAGCCCTGTGAGTCACGACACCAGCCCCCACACACACACACACACACACACACACACACACACACACACACACACACACACACACACACACACACACACACACAACAAATAATAAACAGGCTCTGAAAAACACCCACAGGCGCACACTCTATCCTCCAGCCTTTCCTGCTTTCTCCTCCTTCTGCTCCCTCCCCCCCCCCCCCTCCCTCTCTCTCTCTCTCTCTCTCTCTCTCTCTCTCTCTCTCTCTCTCTCTCTCTCTCTCTCTCTCTCTCTCTCCAGTGGTAAGGCCTGTCCCATCATTCTCTCTGTCCTCCTTTTCATCCCTTTCTGCATCCTCCTATACCGAGCACCCTGACCTCCACAAGATCTCAAGGGTGGCAGACCTGGAGAGAGAGAGAGAGAGAGCGAGAGAGAGAGAGAGAGAAGGGTGTGCAGCCACAGAAGTGATTTCTCTCTCTCTCTCTCTCTATCCCCAGGAGCAGGAATATTACTTTCCCTTTCCCCCTCTCCCTCTCTCTCTCATGTACTGTACGCTCATTTTCTCTCCCGCTTGCTCTGTCCCCCCCTTCTCTCTCTGTCGCACATACACACAGTCACATACACACACAATCACATACACACACAGTCACATACACACAGTCACATACACACACAGTCACATACACACAGTCACATATACACACAGTCACATACACACAGTCACATACACACACAATCACATACACACACAGTCACATACACACAGTCACATACACACACAGTCACATACACACAGTCACATATACACACAGTCACATACACACACAGTCACATACACACAGTCACATACACACACAGTCACATACACACAGTCACATATACACACAGTCACATACACACAGTCACATACACACACACACAGTCACATACACACACAGTCACATACACACACAGTCCGTTTCTCACACTCCCCCCCCCCCCTCTCTCTCTCTCTCTCTCTTTAGGCACACGTGTCAGGGCTTGAGCTGAGCTGCTCTCAGAGTCTGTAGAGGCGGGGGGAGGTTGCTGTGCTCTCTCTCTCCCTCTGTCTCTCTCCCTCTGTCTCTCTCCCTCTCTCTCCCTCTCTCTCTCTTTCCCCCTCTCTCTCTCTCTCCCCCTCTGCCTCTCTCCCTCTGTCTCTCTCCCTCTCTCTCCCTCTCTCTCTCTCTCTCTCTCCCTCTGTCTCTCTCCCTCTCTCTCTCTCCCTCTCTCTCCCTCTCTCTCTCTCTGCTGAGATGCTTCCTGTTAAGACAAGCACAAGACAAACAGCTTTCTCTCTTTCTGCTCCTGCTGTCCATCGTTTTGTCTTACATCTCTTCTCCTTACTCCCCTGCCTCTCCCGTCCTGTCCTCTCCTCTCTTCCTCTCCTCTCCTCCTCTCCTGTCCTGTCCTGTCCTCTCCTCTCCTCCTCTCCTGTCCTCTTCTCTTCTCTCCTGTCCTGTCCTGTCCTCTTCTCTCCTCCACTCCTCTCCTGTCCTCTTCTCTTCTCTCCTGTCCTCTCCTCTCCTCCTCTCCTGTCCTGTCCTCTCCTCTCCTCTCCTGTCCTGTCCTCTTCTCTCCTGTCCTGTCCTGTCCTCTTCTCTCCTGTCCTGTCCTGTCCTCTTCTCTCCTCCACTCCTCTCCTGTCCTCTCCTCTCCTCTCCTCCTCTCCTGTCCTCTCCTCTCCTCCTCTCCTCTCCTGTCCTGTCCTCTTCTCTCCTGTCCTGTCCTGTCCTGTCCTGTCCTGTCCTCCTCTCCTCTCCTGTCCTCTTCTCTCCTCCACTCCTCTCCTGCCCTCTCCTCTCTTCTTCTCTCCTCCTCTCTCCTCCTGTCCTCTCCTCTCTTCTTCTCTCCTCTCCTCACTCCGCCTCCTCCCCTCTACCTCCTCGTCGTCTCCTTAACCACTCTGCCCCCCCTGTGCTTAGAGCGAGCTGTTAGTGCCCAGCTCCACTCCACTACACCCAATCAATACTGTGTACGTGTGCATGTTATGTGTATGTGTGTGTGTGTGTGTGTGTGTGTGCGTGTGTGTATGTATGTGATATAAGACTGTGTGTGAGTGTATAATGAATGAGTGTGTGATAAAAGTGTGTTATTATAGCTGGGTGAATACTCTTTTCTGATTGGCCGGCAGGTGCCCTTAAAACCGTTAATGCACACACACTGTAGTTCGGCTCAAGTTGAATCACTGTTCTAAATTCAGCCTCTACCACATGATAGCATCCATACATTAGGTAGTACCAGGCTCTACCACATGATAGCATCCATACATTAGGTAGTACCAGGCTCTACCACATGATAGCATTCATACATTAGGTAGTACCAGGCTCTACCACATGATAGCATCCATACATTAGGTAGTACCAGGCTCTACCACATGATAGCATCCATACATTAGGTAGTACCAGGCTCTACCACATGATAGCATCCATACATTAGGTAGTACCAGGCTCTACCACATGATAGCATCCATACATTAGGTAGTACCAGGCTCTACCACATGATATCATCCATACATTAGGTAGTACCAGGCCAGCCTGTAAGCCTGTTTTTTTGGGATTCTTCTCTCTGGTACTTGGCCACTTCCTGCTAGGGCGTCCCGGTCATTGCGATGCTCCACCCCCTTTGTTCAGAGCATACTGCACTCTGCTCTCTACTGCCCACCTGTGGTCATGCTACAAAAAGACAAGTATCCACAGGCTTCAAGTAGCATAATGATGCAATGAGAATTCTCCTCAAAAGGCCCAGGTGGTGCAGTGCGAGTGAAATGAAATGCACTTTTCAATGCTCTTTTAAGACATCTAATGTATACATGTATGCAACGCCTGGATGAATGGAATAACAGCATCATAGTGGGCGTGGCCTTGTCTAACCCTATGATGAGCTGGTGCTGATACACATCCAGGCTTAGGGAGCACTGGCTGCAGAGCCTGTTTGTATCGCTGTAGTTGTACATTTGTCTTCTGTCTCTTTTTATGTGTTTTTTCTATGGACCTGAGTCCGGCAATAAAGTTGATTGAATTGAATGTAGACTCAACAGCAGACCCATGAGAGATGCTGCACATCTCTCTCTGGGCCTGAGACGCTTCGCTCAGCCAGCTGGGTCGGAAGTGAACCGTTCACTTGGCCAGTGATTGGCCAGTGGTGGATTCAGTCTTCGCCATCAGTAACGACTTTGCAATCACTGACATGGCATGGGAGGGGAGGCGCAACATATTTTTTGAACCGCTCTCTCATTGGTGCTATGACCTGCCACTCATTCAATTTCACCGCCCTAGACGCGCCCTCAAACCCCAGCAGTGGCTGTGAAGTGGCACAGACTCACTATTAGTATGCGGAGCGCAGCGATTCAACCTAATATTTGAGTCTGGGGAGAGACTACCCCCTCTGCTGATCTGGGGAGAGTTGTAGACTAGCACATGCTTCCGAGATACAGT
>NW_028150402.1:0-7500 GCF_964638095.1 Poromitra crassiceps | reverse complement strand
AGAGAGTAGTATTTCTTTTTCTAATGTACTGTAATATGGCTAGTGTACTGTAGATATCCACTAGCCACTTACCCACACTGAACTGTCTTGCAGAAACTCAAAGACTTTCAAAATCTCTTCCCCCTGGCCAATGTTCATGCAACAAGTGATCTACTTTCACACCAAAACCTGAGAATGTGAGTGTGGCATTACGAACAAGATGATTATGGAGGCCTAGTGATCGTATGTCATTATCATTCCTCCTCTCAGAAGTTTGATACATGCAGTAAACCCAGCGAGGGGCCATCATCCACCACAGGTGGCTCATGGCCTGTAATGGTCTCTGAAGATTTGTCAGAGAGATGTCAGCTCAGAAAAGTCTGTTGCTTTTGAAGGCACCTGGGCCTGGAAGCCTTGTGTGAGTCATATCTTACTTTTACAATGAAAGCTTATAATGCTGTGACGCTTTATACACCTAAGAGACCAATGATGGATCCTTCTATATCCAACATCTACCACAGGGGGGCAGTGTGGGCGCAGATATCGCTACACAGTCAGACCAGGGAGAAAGTCATAAGATATTCTCTGTATACGGCGTAGAAATTCAGTCCCACTAGAATACTTTGTTTTTTGTTCTATTTTTCTCTGCACGAGAAAGTATCATTGACGTGCCTGCAGAAACTGAACCTCTGATCATTTTCTGGCGTGCCAAGTCTACAGTGTGAATAGCATGTTGGTGATGGCTTCACGCTGAGAGAGAAGCAGAGTATCTACATTACATTGTGCTGCAACTCTTGATTTGCTTACTGTAAATGGGGATTTGCTTACATAGCCACAGGGGAGAGAGAGAGACACAGGGTGTGAGAGAGAATGTGAGGAGGAGAGAGAGAGAGAGAGAGAGAGAGCCAGAGCAATTTGTTGCCAAGAGCGAGTCACTTACACTAAATTAATTCAGCTCTTTGCAGTCGCCGTGATTGTTGGATAAATCGATACTTGTTCATTAGCCTGGAGTAGCATTGAGACGAAACATATCCGGCGTGCTTGGCTTTGTGCACGCTGGAAATGGGCTAATGATGACAGCTGAGCCCGTACTAGATATTGTAGACATCACCTAGCCCCAGGCCGGAGATAGTGGGGTAGAATAGACTTAATGATGGTTATTAAACGCCTCTTGGGTGCAAGTTAATCACAGTAAATCTGGGTAAGTATACGTGCGCGCTAAGTGAATCATTGTGTCTAGTCATGGATCATTTTTCCTTTCTGTTTTTCTCTCTCCTTACACCCACTTCTCCCTCTGGCCCTGCCTATTTCCCAGTCTTGATTCCGGCTCTCCGTCTCTCCACAGGGTTTGGCCTGGGTCACGGCGGCCTAGGGAGCATACCAAGACTAGTCTTGGGTTGAACCCAGAAGGCAGAGTAGGTCTCAAAGTACGCTACACACAGCTGGGCTGCTTTACTGCTACAGACTAGGACCAGCACTGGGAGGAGTAGGCTAACGTTCAGATTTAAGCTGCTATAGGTTAGAGACGTACAGTAAGTGGAAGTGTTATAAACCAAAAAAAACAGTGCACACTCAAAACACCAAGATCTGCTCAATGAGAACACGGCTTCCCACTGGAAATTGAAAAGTGGTTTTGACATTCATTTGGCAGAGAGCAGTTTGGAAAAATCCCACTTCTGAAGAGAGAATGCTGGCATGCTGTTGGTAGCGGGCCGCAGCTCCACCAGACCATGGTCTACTGGCTGAGAGGGGACTGGGGGTCAGCTTTCATCTCCGTCCACCCACCAATCAGATAAGCTACATCCAGCCAACAGCTAGCCCATCACATAAACAAACACGGAGGGAAGCAAACAATCAAATAGACTGCTTCCATCTTAGCAACTATGTGAAGCTCTAGTGCTGTAGCAAGCATACGAGATGTGCTCAATACAAATGAGCAGATTTCTGGATTTCCCTTCTGATTTCTCAGTGGCATACTGTAGGTTGTGGCAGAGAGGTGGTGGTGATGATGATGATGATGATGGAGGGATGGAATAACAAATGAAGAAAGGATGGGAGAGTGTTATTGATTGGTTACTTGACGTGACTCAATAACAAATTATGTATGTGTATTTGGTTGCATTAAAAATAAAAAAATAAAATTATGTAGAAAGCAAATCTACAGTATGAAGGGGAGCCATTCATCGGTACAGTCACACCTTTCATAGCGCTGTAGAGGACAGGCTTTCAGCGCGTAATAGCCATGAGTAATTTGAACTACAACCTACAACCATATAGCTGTGACAGTCTTACCACTCAATAACCTCGCCTGGTTTTAGCACAATCACCCTGGGACCTCTTAAGAAGTGGCGAAGCAGTTGAGACCAATGTAGCGGTGTGTAATTCCAGCCCAAACCACACGGCCATAAACAGCCATATTTCAGCTCCACAAAGGCAGATATACAACCAGCTCAGTACAGGTGCTTTGCCTCAGGTGAAGCTGGGATAGCGGGACAGAAAACGCTAAAGCTTCATTAGCGTAAAACCTCCTGAGAAGAGAAGAATAAGAACGTTTTATCTTGGCTGAAATGACATGACCCTGCAGTTATAGTGTAACTGGAGTCAGAAAGAGCCTGTGGACTCTTTCTGTTATTGTGTGGAGCCTCATCACTAATAGCCAAAGGATGTGTCCTCTGCACCCATGCAATTACACTGTAGGTTACGCACTCTAAGATTAAAGGTACATTCAGCGATGTTTTTGTGTTAAAAAAAAGTGTTAAATGGCTCTATATTCTGACAGCAATCACTGAAATAGAGTGTTCGGTCAGTGACTTGAAACCCCCAACCCCCCGCTGTCCTCTATCTCTCTCCTGTAGTCCTGCATGCAGGGCGGACGTATCTCCGCAATCGCGATCTGACCTTCCGTTTCCCAGAAAATGTCAACTTTTCTCTCTAGGATAAAAATTGGCGCCGACCTCAAACTATCCAATCAGAGAAAAGTTTACATTTTATGGGAAACGAAAGGTCAGATCACGATGCTTATAAAGGGCTATATGTATTTTTTCACCCCGAATCCAACGCCGCCATCCGTGAGTCTCTACGAGATATGTCCGCCCTGCGTGCAGGACTACAGGAGAGAGATCGAGGACAGCGAGGGGTTGGGGGTTTCAAGTCACTGACCAAACACTCTATTTCAGTGATTGCTGTCAGAATATAGAGCCATTTAACACTTATTTTAACACAAAAACATCGCTGAATGCACCTTTAAGCTAAAGCCACCAAATTCATTGTGACTCTGTTACATTAGCGTCTCAATTACCATAGAGAGAAGGACACAATGTGACCATCTCGCCCTGTAATGGGCACTGAAATAGCTGCTAATTAAGGACTCATAACATCGAAGACAAGAACACGGCAATCATCGGGGTTTCGACTAGCTTCACACGATTAGACACTTGTAAATCACATCCAGCAGGATCAGCCAGGCACAGTGTGCACAAAACAGCTACAGTGTAGCAAACTGTTTCCAACTCACTTCAGAATGAGATGAGAGATTGCCTAAGGTCATTTGTGCTGTTGTGAGCCACGTTGTTGATCTCATTTGGAGTGCCAACAGGACTGCTGTGCCTGTGCTGCGCCTTATCTCTGCCACTCTGCTGCTCGTCTCTGTCTGCGTCTCTGACTCATCAGCCACTGCAGCAGCCTGCCAGGCTGGGACAAAAAAGCGTGACTGAGGGCCCCGCCGGGCCACCGGCCAGGACTACAAAATAGAGACGGCACCCTTGACTCAACTCTTTAACTAGGGACTTCAAATAACATTTGGGCAAATTAAAAAAATCAAAGCCAAACTCTGCGTTCACTTCCCTGGAAGCCGAATCAATTGTTCTTTCTCTCCAGCAGTTGATCCCGAATCCAAATCTTATTCAACCTTACAGGCAGTGGAAACCAGAATATAAAGTTCTGCGCTCTCAGTGGTGAAACACAACCGTTCCAATAAAATGTGATTGAAGTCCGGTGTTGAATTTTGTGGCGGTTCAACTTGGGACAACTTCTCCCAGAGTCGGCCTCATTAGCCACGGTGTCACGGTGTCAATGGACGTCCATTAGGGTCCTCGTCTCTGCGGGACGAGACTGGCCATCGCCCTGCTGTCGCTCGTCCAAAGTCCCCGAGCTGCCAGCTGGCGCAGCGAGGAGGAGAGTTTGAGAGACAGGAGGAGACGGAGAGATATAGCGAGAGAAAGGCAGAGCTGTTGGGAGTGCCCCCAGATACTGCCGGGAGACTGGCAAGTGACGGACTGCAGCTACTGGTGGCATTCTGCATGCCCATGTGGCTACCAGCTGGGCTGCAAATCACAATGAGGAGAGGTGGGAGACTGCAGGTATATATGGAGCTGGTGGTGGCAGTGCATGGAGAAATGAAGAGGAAGAAGATCTAGAGATGTGGCCTCTTGGGACTTTGAGAGATCACATAAGAAGTTAAATAATGAGATGGGGGGGGTGGGGGGAGGGGTAAGAAAAGGGCACTGTTTGAGCTCGCCTGCCCTGAACATGACCTCTCTTGATGTGACTGCTGCTCTCTGGCCTTGCACTCTATATGATCTGCGTGTTTCCTCTCTAACAACGTTGTCTTTGATGCACAACAAACCACGTCAGGATTTCTGACATCCACCGTACAGAGCTGCCACAGAAATTGTGTCGGTACTTAAATGTGTACGTGTACAGTGACAGTGTGATGCCTAAAAAAAATAAAAAATAAATCCAGTGTTTATCTTTGGCAACAAGGTCTTGGGTATGAGGTGGTCTCTGTGAGTGTGCCACATGTATGTTTGTGTACATTTGCGCAGTATTCATATGCGTTTGCACACGATCATGTTTACCGTCCAAGAGACGTCATGTGCACTATAATGCCTCATGCTTATTGAATACTTGTCCTAGTGGCTTTTGAGCCGCTGCCTGTTCATGTGTTTAATGTTAGCACAGTGAGCGAGCGCTAAGCTCTGAGCGTGTGAGAACAGCCTGGCCTTTCAGAACAAAACCCAGTATTTCAACATGTCCAAGCCATGCTCATAAAACCCCTCCCCTGCTCTGACTGCTGCTGGCTTCACTCCCCACTTCAGTGCTCTTGTTTCCGAGCGGCAGGAATAGAACGTTGTTGAATTGTATGGCGTTATGGGTTTAGTGTTATGGTGAGCAGGGGGAGACCACGTACATGATGTCAGACTCCATGTATTTTTATACCGTCTGAGTGTATATGTTCTTTGGAAGCCTTTGTTTTGGTACTACGATGTGCTACCTGCCTACCTCTGTATCTGTGTACTGGACACTATGTGCATATTATGTGTTTGTGTGAACGAGAAACGGCGATCGAGAGCTAAAAACAACATTTTCATACTGTGTGCACATTTTCCAGTTTTTATTTGGAAGCGGTCAAAAGCATCTCTTGCTGAAAGCTGTCCACTCCCTTGAAAAATGTAGAACTCAAGAGGAATCTATTTTAAAACTCCATAAAAGTGTAAGCAATAGCAGTCGCTGTCTCCTCAGCTTCAACTGAATAGTGCACTTCACTTCTGAAACTAAAATCCTTCCCTGCTTTGTAAAGAAATATATTATGTTAGTTCTCTGTTACTACAGTAATGCCACAGTAATGTGTGTGTGTGTGTGTGTGTGTGTGTGTGTGTGTGTGTGTGTGTGTGTGTGTGTGTGTGTGTGTGTGTGTGTGTGTGTGTGTGTGTGTGTGTGTGTGTGTGTGTGTGTGTGCGTGCGTGCGTGTGTGTGTGTGTGTGTGTGTGTTTGTGCGCACGCTTGTGTATTCCAACAAAGCAGAGCAAGGGTTTCTTGACCTCCTTAAGCTGTTGTCTCTGGGTGTCTGCTGGCTTAAGAACATTCCACTATTGCCATCATTAGAGGTGTGTGTGTGTGTGTGTGTGTGTGTGTGTGTGTGTGTGTGTGTGTGTGTGTGTGTGTGTGTGTGTGTGTGTGTGTGTGTGTGTGTGTGTGTGTGTGTGTGTGTGTGTGTGTGTGTGTGTGTGAGTGTGTGTGTGTGTGTGTGTGTGAGTGTGAGTGTGAGTGTGTGTGAGTGAGTGATTGCGATTCTGTGGCTGTGATGAGAACCTCTACCTGCCCTTAGCTAAAGCTGGTATCTACAGTAATGATACCTACCTAGTTCCCAGTCAGGGGGAGTAAATAAGGCAGGAAGATAACACCAGGGAACTCTGTTGCAGCAATTGCCAACAGCAACTGATGTAACTGCAACTTATACCTATGAGGCTTTAGAATCAATCAATAAATAGGTGCACTAATTAAAGAGAAAGTGGTCACCATTCACTTCAGTTGTTTAGGAGAATGCTGTAATTCTCGGTTTCGCCAGAAAACGCCACAAATGTTTTGTAGATACAAAAAATGTTACCCAACCTTGGGGGTGAGTAGATCTACTCACCCCCAAGGTTGGGTAACATTTTTTAAATGGCATAAATTAAAATTCAGTCATCATCGATGATGACTGAATTTTAATTTATTGGTAGGAGTTAAACCCTCAAGGTTCCTCTACTGATCTTTTCTCAGTCTTCTCTGCACAGATCCCCCACTACACACATTGCAAGTAATAATACACCACATTTTTATGATTTTGCTGATTAATATAACACATCAGTGATTCAAACTATGTCCAGTTTGAGTGAGTTGAGTGATTTCACATTTGCCGACTTAAATACCCAGCATCAGGTTGGTCTTTCCCAAGGGGAAAGAAAATCCTCTGGTGCTTTTAACGTTTCCAGCAGCAGCAGCAGCAGCAGCAGCAGCAGCAGCAGCAGCAGCAGCAGCAGCAGCAGCAGCAGCAGCAGCAGCAGCAGCAGCAGCAGCAGCAGTGCTTTACTTGGAATAAAAAGTAGAAGAACTTTATAGTTAGTATGACTGGAGATAGCCACCTTGGTTGAACAGACAGATAAAGGATCCGGTACTGTACAGAACCTCAAATACAGGGGGGGGGGGGGGGGTGACGTGATCGCTGGGTAGTGCAGTGCAAAAGCACCACAGCAATGACTGCAAAGATGTGACACACACACACACACACACACACACACACACACACACACACACACAAACACAAACACACACAAAAATGACCTTTTTTAAATACTACGGCCATCATGACCCCATGGTTAATTGTCAATGGGCGAGACTGTGCATAATTCAACACATCCAAACCCGAGGCCACAGCAGCTGGGAGTGTGGAGGGAGAGCAATCACAGCGCACCAACAATTTCCTGTTTACCCTGACAGCAATACCACCCGCTTCCTGTTTACCCTGACAGCAATACCACCAGCCCTAATTCACTGGCTACCTCAGCTGTAATAGTAAAACACACACACACACACACACACACACACACACACACACACACACACACACACACACACACACACACACACACACACCATGCATATACCCTCATCTCCTTTCAACTATTACAGTCCTCTCCGTTAGCTTACGCTTTCCCTCTCGTCAGTTTGCTCTGGTGTTTGTTTTGGAGGAATCATTTCTCC
>NW_028150403.1:12500-18132 GCF_964638095.1 Poromitra crassiceps | reverse complement strand
CACCCGGACCCATAGGGAACTAAGGAGAACATGAACAGTACAGTATACAGTGGATAGCACAAGTTACACACCCTTTCATATTATTTTGTAGTTTTTATTACCTAGAGGTCTGAAGAAGACATGATTTTACAAATTTTAAATACTTTTCCCACTTTCATTTGGATGTAGCAATCAGCAAAACTCACAATGAAAAAAAAAAACCTTGGTTGTGTGTGTCAGTGTGCCCACACCACGCATAACTGAGCATTGTGTTTGACTTAAGATTTAACTCATCCAATTGCAAAGCATGCACAAAGCTAACACACACACACAACACACACACACACACACACACACACACACACACACACACACACACGCACACACAGTGTAACCAGAAACACTCAAACGCATTCAGACACAGCAATATACAAGAAAAAAGAATGTTGTCTCACATTTGGCCGGCTTCCACCTGGGGGGCCTGTGTTGATCATAGTGTACATGTTGTCACCCGAGTTGGTGGAATCTGACAGAAACGGAATAAGAGGCTAAATGTAATTTCACCACAGTGTTTATGGTCATGCATTGCATTGCATTGTATAGCATAGCATAGCATAGCATAGCATAACATAACATAACATAACATAACGACTTACCTGCTGGACTGGGCATTATTGGAGTACCAGGTGGTCCCCCTCCTCCCGGAGGTCCCTGAGATGAAGATTATGACATTGTGAGACAAATTATGTATAATGAAGCCTGGACAGCAAGCGAACAGAAACAGTTAACTCAAAGACACGTACCACATAACTCCCTGGGGATGCAGAAGAGTAGGGGATCTACAAGAAATAGAGAGAGACGTGATGAAAGAATGAAGGGTGGATGGATGGAGAACCGGTGGTCTCTGCTCCTTTGTACGGGTACTTACAGAATTGGCATTTGGAGGATTTGGCCAGGGTCTACCCCCTCCAGGTCCCCTGAAAAAAACACACACACAAACCTTAGTTTTGTGCTTTTGGCGAGCTGTTTTGTATTTCACAAATTCAGTGCAGCACAGTTGGCATCAACAAGCCAGTGTGTTGCCAGAGAGAGGTGACAGGAAGGAGAAGAGAGCAAACTCAAAGGGAAGACAACATAGAGGGAGGCCAGCTCTCAGCTCCCCTTCCAGACCTGCGAGAGCCAAGAACATACAAGAACATACAAGATGCTGGTCATTGAAAGCTGCATAGAGGGAAGTGGCTGACTGCATCTACTGAAGTGACTGATTAAGGACATTCGGTTTTTAATGTTGTCCTTCAGAACTGGCGGGCTGAGGGAAACATCGGGACCTGATTTACATTTTAGAAGTTAGAGAAAATACAAGAAAGAGAGAGAGAAAAACATTCCCTATTTTCTAAACTGCTTAACTAGCCATATTCCTTTCTGCTCTGTATGCCTGTGTGTATGTGTGTGTGTGTGTGTGTGTGTGTGTGTGCGCGCACGTGAATGTGTGTGTGTGTGTGTGTGTGTGTGTGTGTGTCTGTGTAGGTAACACTCACATGTTCATGCCAGGCATCCCAGGACCAACCAGGGCATTGAGCGGTGGTCTCATCCCACCTCCATAGCTCTGAAGAGAGAGAGAGAGGGGGGGGGGGGGGTCAGGCAGGGAATCCAATAAACACAATGTACACAAACTGCATGCAAGAGAAGAATACATAAACAGATAAATAAATAAGTCAATCTCCTCAGTGTAGACTCTTCCTCGCTCTCTATCAAGGCAACTCTTACAAACAAAAAGCAGGGATAGTAAACAGTGGGACATCCTCAGTTACATCTACAGGATCCAAGACCTTCAGTCAGACAAAGGTATCGGCAGCCCCGCTAATGACCACTGACCACAGAGAAACACCAACTCAGCATAACTTCAATCACAGTCACATACCTGCGGCCCTAGAGGAACCATGCCTCTGGGTGGGGTCATCCGCTGCATGGGCCCTCCCATATTTGGATGTACTGAAAAATAGAAAAATAGACAAATTACTACCAATCATCCATTTCGTTCAGGACAGTGTACACTCAGCATCCACTTTATTACTGCAGGTACCTCTAGCTAGTGCCGGGTGGGAACCCTGTTGCCTCCAGAAGAGCTCGGATTCTTCATGGTGTGGATTCAACAAGGGGCAAAATTCCTCAGGGATCTTGGTCTATGATTGACCTACAGTATGATACGTTTGCTGCATTCAAACGATGCTCCATTAGTACTAAGGACTGACTGAATGCCAAGGAACCATTTCCCTCACCATTCCACCCTCATCACCAGCCCGTCCCGTTGACTCCAGCCAGGACGGATCCATAAATTCAGATCCTGCCACCAGCATGTCCCAACAGAACCCAGGACTCATCAGACCAGGCAACGTTTTTCCACTCTTCAGTCTTCCATTTTGGTGATCACATGCCCACTACTGTCTTATCTTCCTGCTAGCCTCTCTCATCTACAAAGCTTTTTTTTTTTTGTTGCTGAGTGGATGATTTTTGGTTTATTGCACTATTCTCTGTAAACTGCAGACACTGTAGTGTGCCAAAGTCCCAGGAGGACAGCCAATACTAAGAGGCTGGACCCGGTGTGCCTGGCTCCAGAAATCAGACCAGGTTCAAAGTCGCTTCAGTGACACATCTCGCCCATTCTAATATAGTCCCACAGTAACTGAAGCTCATCCTGTATGCATGCTTTATACTCATTCATTCACGACACGTTGTCTGGAGGAACGAGCGCTGTGTGTAAACAGAGGTGTCTCTACTGTAATAAAGTGGATGTGAGTGCACTTGTACTGTACTCTGTGTGTGTGTGTGTGTGTGTGTGTGTGTGTATGTGTGTGTGTGTGTGTGTGTGTGTGTGTGTGCGTGCGTGCGTGCGTGCGTGCGTGTACCTTGCTGTCTTGAGGGGTCCATCCCGCTGGGTAACATAGGCTGGCTGCCAGGAACTCCTCCAAGTCCCTGTAAAACGGGAGAAGGTCCATCAACTTATTCCTCTTCATCACCAACTTTATTTTCACACAGTTTCTCTCCATTTCTACTCTCCGCTCTTCCCCTGTGCGGCCTGCAGGTGTCAGTGTGGCTCTTACCTGATTGGGTAATCTGAGGGGTGGTCTGGGTCCTCCAGGGTATCGAGGTGACATGAACGGCTGACAAAACAAGCGCAAATACATGTGTAATCAAGCCCTCGTGTTTAGAAATAAACAACGTGTATCACATGACATGTACAAGAAACACTCCTGGATGCATTTTAGCTTTGAAGGAAAATGTATAGAACATAATAATATCTATAATAATAATCTAGATACTTCAAATTTGGATTTGTCAACTTTGGATGTGTTTTGGAATGTATTCACTTTGCGTTAGGGTTGCCAAGTCAGGTGACACATTTCTCTCATTCCTTTATAACCCTTCCAGTGTGGTTTACACTTCTAAAATCAACCTCTGTGTGAAATGAATGAGCCAAACCAGGCCAATATATTCTGTGTGTGTCTCACGCCGATTTCTCAGCTCATTTTCCTTGAACAAGAATGGGTCGCACGTTCCATGCCAGCCGAGCGGGGAAGCTGACCGCTGCCAGCCGAGCGGGGAAGCTGACCGCGCTCTCGTTGGATGGGACTGATGGAAAAAGAGGAGACGTGTGGCGAGGGACGAGGTTAGTTAATCATGATGTCAGCACATGTGTCAACACAGGCTGGAGTTTGGCAGCACGTGTGAAAAGCGCTTTTGCTGCAGAGAGCGGGCTTTCACT
This sequence comes from Poromitra crassiceps, assembly GCF_964638095.1. Classification (NCBI taxonomy): domain Eukaryota; kingdom Metazoa; phylum Chordata; class Actinopteri; order Beryciformes; family Melamphaidae; genus Poromitra; species Poromitra crassiceps. The sequence goes on along the minus strand of NW_028150403.1, from coordinate 14,390 downwards.
TGCCCTCACCACAGACAATGCTGTCGCTATGTCTGCTGAACTAATGCACCATGTGCTTATAATTTCCCTTTGAAAAGCCAGCCTGCTGGCATGGAGAAGTAATACTTGAATTAGCCACTAGAGAGCAATGGCCCACTACTTTTGAGCTCGAGTTGGGGTCTCGTCTTAAAATCCCCCTCCTCATCTTCCAGCTGTGCTAGGTGATCCATCATCAAAGGGAAAACAGCTATGCTATTTCACGACTATTTAGGTTACTATAATACTTCAAAACCGTATTACTGTATGAACAAGTCAATGCAAATGAATGGTTAAAGGGGATTGGGAATGAGTAAGTGGATGAATAAATTAATGAAACAATGATGGATAGGTGGATAGATTGAAGGATTGAAGGATGGATGGATGGATGGACAAGTTACAGATGGGTGGATGGATGGATGAATGGATCATAAGCAGTGATCGGGGGAAAATGAACAGGATTTATAGAGCAAATCCTGTGTGCTCCTTCATATTTCCCCTCATTATAACACTGTTAATTGCAAAATTCAGCTTTGCAGATATCCTCAGATCCAGATGGGCATTTTCAGCAGTCTGAGCGAGGAGCCGGTGATTGTTGTGTTTCTGTAGCTGATAGGCCTTGACATGACATCGTCTTCAAAGAACAATTGATCTTCAGAAGGGGATGGCCAGGGGGAACATGGAGAAGGTTTGTGTTTGGACTCAGGTTGGAGTTTTTTGAAAGCTGAGCTGAGAAATGACCGTGAAGGCTATCGATCTGCGTGTCAGGCTGGAGCTCCTGAGTTTGACTGATAATGACGGCTAATCAATCTGCTGCTAGCCCAGGCCTTGTGATGGAGAACACAGAGCATCTGGGGCCAAGCTGTGCGAGTGACTCTCTGTGATAGATTCCTTTCTCTGCTGACCGTCTGTTTTCTCTGACCGTCTGTTTTCTCTGACTGTCTGTTTTCTCTGACTGTCTGTTTTCTCTGACTGTCACACGCGTGCTCACACGCACGCACGCACGCACGCACGCACGCACGCACGCACACACACACACACACACACACACACACACACACACACACACACACACACACACACACACACACACACACACACACACACACACACACACACCTCTGAGCTTCACTAATTACAGTAGATATATGCTCAGACCAGTGTTGACTGAGTGTAGACTTGAGTCCTGGACACATTTTCAGGAGTTCTGACTTGACTTGGACTTAGGCACTAATGACTGGGACTTGGTATCGGACTCAAACATTCATGAATTTGGATGTTCAGAAGTAGGAGACTAGGACTCTGACTTGTTAATTGATAAAGACAATATTTTGGTTGTTGTAATAAGCCCTAATAATTTGGCATAATATATTGATAGCTATCATGACATTATTAAATTTCGTGCAAGGGCAGACACGTGTGTTTCACCTAAATGCAGATTCACGCTTATATTCAGTATCTCTGGACTCCGGACTCGGACTCAGGTAATGGGGCCTCAACTCGGACTCTTCTTTGGTGACTTGGACTTGGACTCAAACTCACTGGGGACTCAAGACATGACTTGGACTCGAGATAGAGTGACTTGACTATAACACTGACTCACACACACACACACACGCACACACACACACGCCCGCACTCACGCCCGCACGCACGCACACACACACACACAGCTCTCTCACTTAAATAACTCTGCAATGACACAGAATGAGGCCTATAGGTGACACAAGCTCCTCGATGAAATATGTGTGATAATTTAACCTGTGCCCCTTTTTCTAATATGCGTAAGTGGCCCAAAGACTCCCCTCTTTTCCCTGTGTGTGTGCACACGTGCGTGTGTGTGTGTGCGTGCGTGTGCGTGTGTATGTGTGTATG
>NW_028150403.1:0-7500 GCF_964638095.1 Poromitra crassiceps | reverse complement strand
GTTCACATTTGAATAAACTTGCGTTGCCCAGAGACCTTATTTGAAGCATCGCGCCAAAAACCCATTAAAAAACCCCATAGGAAGAAACAGTGAAGAACCTGGAAGTCCGGGACTTCCGCGTTCCGACTACAAAAATACGTCATCCCTGGGGCTCTCTATATACAACACACAGACAGTCAGAGTCAGGCCAGTTAGAGGCATCACAGCTGCTGTTGTGGTTCCAGCACTTCACCTGAGTTGTATGGTTTTATTTTGCAAATTAATTAGAATGGTAATCATTATTTATCCCCATCACTATCATCATCTCGCAAATCAAATATTCAGTCGGGAAGGGACAAATAGAGAGAGAGAGCTAACAGAGCATCATGTCACAAATAACCCCAAAAAATGTAAAACACTAAAATGAAAGGTAGGATCTTGGTGAAATATTGTTGTATGTTTTAGATGACAGTGAACTACTCTATTCATGTCGAGGACCCCTAAACTGACACAAGTTAGACCACGGGCCCCCATTTGATAAGATTTTCTCACAGGGTCACCCATCTGATAAGACTTTAGCTTTTAGATGTTTTATTACAGAAAGTGTATGAAACCCATGACCAAAATAGACATACATTCTGTCATTGTGTTACTTATGGACGGAATTATAGTGAAAATAAATTTTGCTGGGGACTCCTTGGAACCCCCTCAAGGACCCATGGTCCCTGGACCCCACTTTGGGAACCACTGAACTATAGTACTGTACATGGATCTGTAGCAGCTGACATGAGGCAGGGACCAAAAAAACAGAGAATGATACTGTCGATGATTTCAGATTGTTATTATTGTATTATTGGTGCCAATGTACCATAGGCTAATCCCCACATATCTGTAGGAGTTGTGGCTGAGGTGTTTGTGATGAAACTTGAGGCCGTGGAAAGGCTCCTGACGCCCTCACAGGAACACCTGCACCTCCTGGCAAACTCATTTGTTGTCTAAATTATTCAAGCTGCCACCCTCCAGGAGAAAGCAATACAGCAAACACACAGACATACACGACATTTCACTACATCACCCAGCATGCACTGCTCCACCCTCCGCAAGAGGAGGACACAAGTCCAAAATGGGATTTGGGTGAGCAGATCAAGTAAGCTTTATTTATTAATACAGCATAGCACATTTCATACAAACTAATGCATTGCAATGCGCTTCACATTAAAAAATAATACAATAAAAAATATGGTTAAGGATACATAAAAACTAAAGAATACTGACGATAACAAATAATAAAATGCAGATAAAAAAAATAGTAAGCAATAAGAGAGACGATGATCAAATCAAAATATGAGAACTCAAAGTTCTAAGAACAAGTTTTAAGATGTACCTGCTTAGTGATGCTAAACGGGTACATCTTAGACTACGTCCAGACTAGGCCATATTTATTCTTAGCAGGTGTATTGAAAACACATGCATTTTAGCAGTGTCTCAGAAATAGTCTTCGTCTATACTACAGGCCGGCAGATGCATATCAAATGACCATCCATTCACGTACACTGGGCATGTGTGTGCCATCACCGTGCGTGACACCAAGCTGGGTGTTGTTTAGTGTGCATACAGTAAGAATTTTAATTCTTTTATTTTACAGCGGCAGCACGGTCCGCTATACTATAGCACGAGGGAGAGAGAGAGAGAGAGAGAGAGAGAGAGAGAGAGAGAGAGAGAGAGATTCTCAGTATAAGAATACTGTTGCGTCAAGAAATGGCATTGATGAGAAGGAAAAGACAAACAAACGACATAAATATGAATGGATCATCCAACAAATTAGTAAGTGGGCATAAGAATTTTAATGATTTTATTTCATAGCGGCACACGGCCCGGGAGAAAACACTATAAGAAGGCGACGCTCGTTTCTCAAAGTAATCTACGGATAAAATATTGCTGGCGAGTGGAAATAAAGTGTCGGAAAATATATGAAATAAAATCATATGCTCACCGGAATAAAATGACTGAAAGATTAATAAGACGGATGGAATTAATGGTGGCATTGATGAGAAGGAAAAGACATGATAAACGGATTCTCAAACGAATTATTGAGTCACAAAACTAGTCACATTTATTGTCAATAAAAAAGAACAGATGGGAGAACATTTGTGATGCAGCATTGACAGCATCGGTCATTTCTTGCTCCTTTTTTAAAAATCAGTTGCTTTCAAGCTACTGAGGTCTGCTGAACGTGGTATACATAGCATACTGGTATACAGTAGCACTGCCAAGGACTAGGAAAGACGGTCAAACTGTGTGGTCAAATCATGCGTCAACATCAAAAGGACCTGGCTCACTGGACTACTTGCCCTGTCTGACCCAAAAGGCAGACAGGATCATCACACCCTCTTCAGTTCTCAGCCACTCCATCAGGAGTTTGATGTCATGTTGTGCGAGCGCAGGTTCAGAAGTGCTGGACTACAACAAAGAGGGGCATGACCTCATTTATTCCTTCAGCCATCGCTGAACTGCAGACCGTTTCAATGGCGAGGATCCTGTGTACTGTACAATCTCTCCAGCCTGTGCACTTCACTATTACACTTGACAATGGTGCTCCACCTATCAAGTATACTTTTATTTTATGCGATAATTGTGGAATAATTGCTGAGATGAGGGTTGATTGAGCTGTCTGTTCATTGTAATTGTGTTGTCTGTGCTGTACAACACATTTGAAACATTAAAGCTTTCTAATCTAACAGTCGATCAGAAACAGCCGGTGTGAAGTGTTCGAAACACGCTGTGCTTTCTGGTATAAAATGCACAGATTTGTTGCCAAAATTGTAGATAGTTAAATCTAGTGCGATTGCACTACACCACTCCACCTGACAACCTCTCTTCCTCTATTCTTCTCTTATCGCAACTGAATTTACACTAGACCACCAGACTAAAGGGCTCAGTACTTAACCAAATAACTCTCAGACTCTTTTCACTGGGGCCTGTTTACTGATTGTGTGTTCCTGCATGTGTGTAATCATGCTTGTGTGTGTGTGTGTGTGTGTGTGTGTGTGTGTGTGTGTGTGTGTGTGTGTGTGTGTGTGTGTGTGTGTGTGTGTGTGTGTGTGTGTGTGTGTGTGTGTAAAGGTGGGGTGTCATCTTCATTCACTACTCCACAGGCTGAGAGACACTCAGAGATGCGTGAGTGGAATCTGAAAACACTGCCTATTCTCTCTCTCTCTCTGTCTCTCTCTCTCTGTCTCTCTCTCTCTCTCTCTCTCTCTCTCTCTCTCTCTCACTGTCTCAAGCTGCATCGGTCGCTGTCTATTTTCTCCAGCTCCTGTTTTTGATATGCTTTCACTATGCTTCTCACACAAATCAGCTGTGCCTCATTTTGCATGCATCTATACAACACCGGCCTAACTTTGGCTCGTTATCATGGTGCGGTAATTAGTCTTAAACGGCTTCTCCGTCTAAATATTTTACACTATAACAACTGGTTGGAAAACAATGGGCGATTACATGTCCGAATGCTTGCTATTGGGATTGGATTGCAGTGGAAAGTGAGAGAAGTCGGAGCAGCGAGAGTTAGAGGAAGAGGTCAGAGATCTGTCATGACGTTGGCGGTGTTTGGCGAGCGGTTGGGTGGGGGTGCTAGTGGGGTGTGGAGGGGTTTTGCCACTGAGTCTCAAGGCCACCCCCATTACATTACAACAGGATACACAAATGACACACCACACAGGAAGGAACCCCGTCCCCCCTCCCTCTCCCCCACTCCCTCCATCCTCTCAAATGCCATTAGTACACTTCCTGAACAAGGGAGGGGGAATGGAAAGAAGAGATGCTACCACTCTGCATGAAATGCACGCACACACACGCATGCACGCACACACACGCATGCACGCACATGCACACACACACGCACACACACACACACACACAGTGACAAGCAACGAGTTGGATATAACTGTAACTTTGTAGTAGGACTGGGTGATATGGTTGAAATAGTCTTTCTTGATATCAATATAAATTATATCACGATATGGTTCATGTATATACAAACTCACGTTAAATAATGAAATGAATGTTCATCTCATTGAACTGAATAATGTCTCTAAATGAAATTTGCTCATCGTCATCAATTTAGACAGCAGAAATGTGTGCCATGATATTAAAATATCTTCATATCGTCATCAGATATGATATATTCCACTGAAAGATGAGAAAAGATCATATTGAATTATCGCCCAGCCCTACTTTGTAGTCTGTCTATAATCGTTACTGTCAAAAGTGTAGCTATGAATGTACAGCTATAACTGATGGAAAACTGTCAGACTTTAGCAACACGGGAGAGAGATGGGGAGAGAGAGAGAGAGAGAGAGGGAGCGAGAGAGAGGGAGGGAGAGAGAGAGAGAGAGAGAGGGAGAGAGAGAGAGAGGGAGAGAGAGAGAGAGAGAGAGAGAGGAAAGTGTGTGTTGCTGCTGGTTTGAGCCGAGAAGAGAATGGGTGTTTGTGCTCTGCTTTTAACCATGTATTATTCACAGTCTCCCGTGGCGACCAGACAGTTCAGCACGCTCCACTGTCCCAATCCGCAGCCCAAACGCACTTTTCAATTTCAAGGCAGATAGGCTTAAAAATCGCCCTCTGGCATTCAGCGCTCTCCTTCCTACCAAAACATGCCATGTATTCATGCTACACACGAGTACAACGCAGCAGTGAGTGTGTGTGGGTGTGTGGGGCAGGGCGCACAGATATTTTCCCTCCTACGTGCGCTTCCTCCAAGATCTCTGCTGTTTAGCGAAAATATCCGGTGCAGGCCGAGCCGCCAAGAATAAACATATTAGCCGCGTACATCCACACAGCGCCTTTCTCCCTTTCTGTTTAACACCCGGAGAAACCCCAGAGTGCTCCAGCGGAAGAGAGAGACAGAGAGAGAGAGGGAGTGGAAGGCGCAGGAATGGTTTCAACCTGCACACAATAAGTAGTTTGGTTTCCAGCCAAATTTGAACCGAATCTTCAGAAAATCGGCAAAAGAAAATGCAAAGTTAAGTGCATTTCCATCCTCTACTGTTATGTGAATATTAGGAGTTGGCAATGAGGGCAAAGCCAGTTGTGCTGTCTGCCTGCGGCTGATTAAAAGCTGATATGTAGGGGCGCCCCGGTGGCTCACCTGGTAGAGCGCGTACCTCAAAGGCTATTGTTCTTTGTGCGGCCAACCCGGGTTCGAATCCAACCCGTGGTCCTTTGCCACATGTCGTCCCCTCTCTCCTTTCCCACCTTTCCTGTCTGCCTGCTGTCCTATCAAATAAGGCCACAAGTGAACACAAGGTTCATTGTGTTGTAACTTTGCCCTGATGAAGGTCATGTGAACCAAAAGCTTGGTACATAAGTAAAGATATTTGCATGGATCAAAGTGTGCAGAACCTTTGAAAACTAGACTGAACAAGATTGAGACCACCACCTCTACAAGTAAGTGGCCTCTGGCACCATCTTGTGCAGAACCTTTTTTTTGGTATTTGGCATTTTCCAGTCATGAGTGCAGTGATCCTACTGAACGATCAAATAAAGGCCAAATGTCCCCAAAAAAATAACATAATAAAATGCCGTTGTCTTGCATGCAGTGTCTTGCAGTGCTCTAAACATCTATTAAAAGTTTTTTGATTATCTACAATGCTACATAAAATGGATTACCAGGTGCCACTCTTCAATTCGGCATACATATAATCCACAGAGCAGTTACTTTAAGTGAATAAAATGTCATTTCTAGAAGTGAGTCACCTGCTGATCCCGCAGTTTTCCGTTAAAACACACAGTGGCGGGTGGTCTAAACCTTCAAATGGTGCCTAAATGCGTAACTTATTTACTTTACAAGTGTATTTAGTGTATGCCGACATGTAGAGTGCATCCTAGCCTACCTATTCGTGAACAAGCCTTTTACGGTCGGGGTGTCATTTTTGGCAGTAAGCAAGGCAACATGAAACTGCGTGTTTTTTGAATGGGGTTTGGTTAAAACGAGAGCTAACCGAGAGACAGCAGAATTCCCACCGGCGCCCAGGCGCTCTCCAGTGTGTCATTACAGCTGATGATCCTCGTATCTACCGCAGCCGTAACGACAGAGTACAATACTCATCTACCTGGTCTCACTGGCTGATTACAGGTAGGGCCATATCAATTACTAAGTTGTGCACACCAGCGACGAGGGGGACCGCTGGCTGAGTTTCCTTTATCGCTGATGTCCTTATCGACCCCCGTAAACATGTCTGGCCTGTGTGAAGCTGCCAGGGAGCGCTATAATATGTGAGGTGGGAGCTGCGGAGCTGATGCGCTGTCAGATACGCGCGCACACACACACAGATTTACACAGCTGTAAATGATAGTCACTTTGGAGCGGTGGGGAGCCGCCGCACTCCTCCCCGCCACTATCTCGCTCAGTTCACAGACAGTGGAGGAGATAAAGGGAGACGGAGCGAGCTGAGGAGCGGAAAGGGTGAGAGACGCTACGCTGCCGCCGAGGCCGATTTGAAAAGCCGCGTCTTGAGATGAAGGGGAGATTCTGTCACGGGGCAGCGAGATGGTTTTGTATATCTTGGCAGGTCGATAGAAAGACTTACAGAATATCGATCCAGCTAGAATCCAGGGATTGTGTGATCTATATACATATACCATCGAATTGATCCAGGCCTTTTATCGTATATCATGTTGCAGTTGTGGAGATAGAGGAACTAGAATTAGCAGAACTGTTGACACCACCCCTTGTGGGCAACCGGCCACAGGGAGTGTGTGAGGAGCCACATTGGGTGTCTCGTCTCTCGTCTTGTGGCCCCTCTAGTGCTAGAAGGCCAGACACAGGAGACAGCACAATATGGTAGTGTGGTAAACCAGCTGGTAGTGTGGTAAACCAGCTGCTCACGTCAACTCACATTTCATTTCGTTCTACCAGACCGTCTGGCCTCAAGCTTTCACCCAGTGTTTGCAGTGGGCGGGAGTTGGGAGGGTGTGCTTGCCTCGACAGACAACTCCTTCAGCCAATCAGCGTTGGATCCAGTCAAATGCAAATCTACTCGGGAGAACGGCAAAAACATATTTTCTGCCGAGAAACTCCGCTGTTGCATACTCCTGTACTTGCTTAATTGTCGTTATTGAGTCTATTTTTGCAATAACACTTCATGGCTGCATAAACCTGACAAACATTGACGTTACTGCTCGAGGTGGACAGCCACGGAGGCAGCCATTACCATTTTGCCAGCGGCGTTCCTGATTGGCCGGTTACGATGTCAACTATGAGGAGGGTTGCTGATTGGCTAGACTGAGCACTTTGTAATTTCTGAAAACACCCTCCCTGGGTTGGAGGCCAGACGGTCTGGTAGAACGAAATGTAATGTAAGTTCACGTGACTGGCTGGTTTACCAGGCTAAGGATATGGGTGTATACAGGAGACAGCACAACAATATACTGTGAGGATATGGGTGTCTACAGGAGACAGCACAACAATATACTGTAAGGATATGGGTGTCTACAGGAGACAGCACAACAATATACTGTAAG